>NW_027480353.1:0-18561 GCF_051014685.1 Ptiloglossa arizonensis
CGTTACACGTTATACGTTATACGTTATACGTTTTACGTTATACGTTACATGTTATACGTTATACGTTACACATTATACGTTGTACGTTATACGTTCTACGTTATACGTTAGACGTTATACGTTATACGTTATACGTTATACGTTATACGTTATACGTTCTACGTTATACGTTTTACGATATACGTTATACGTTATACGTTATACGTTGTACGTTATACGTTATGCGTTATACGTTCTACGTTATTCGTTATACGTTCTACGTTATACGTTATACGTTATACGTTATACGTTATACGTTATACGTTATACGTTATACGTTATACGTTATACGTTATACGTTATACGTTATACGTTATACGTTATACGTTATGCGTTAGAATTTGTACGTTATACGTTATACGTTATACGTTATACGTTATACGTTATACGTTATACGTTATACGTTATACGTTATACGTTATACGTTATACGTTATACGTTATACGTTATACGTTATACGTTATACGTTATACGTTATACGTTATACGTTATACGTTATACGTTATACGTTATACGTTATACGTTATACGTTCTACGTTATACGTTATACGTTATACGTTATACGTTATACGTTATACGTTGTACGTTATACGTTATGCGTTATACGTTCTACGTTAGTCGTTATACGTTATACGTTATACGTTATACGTTATACGTTATACGTTATACGTTATACGTTATACGTTATACGTTATACGTTATACGTTATACGTTATACGTTATACGTTATACGTTATACGTTATACGTTATACGTTATACGTTATACGTTATACGTTATACGTTCTACGTTATACGTTGTACGTTATACGTTATGCGTTATACGTTCTACGTTATTCGTTATACGTTCTACGTTATACGTTATACGTTATACGTTATACATTATACGTTATACGTTATACGTTATACGTTATACGTTATACGTTACACGTTATACGTTATACGTTATACGTTATACGTTATACGTTATACGTTATACGTTATACGTTATACGTTATACGTTATACGTTATACGTTATACGTTATACGTTATACGTTATACGTTATACGTTATACGTTATACGTTATACGTTATACGTTATACGTTATACGTTATACGTTATACGTTATACGTTCTACGTTCTACGTTATACGTTATACGTTATACGTTATACGTTCTACGTTCTACGTTATACGTTATACGTTATACGTTATACGTTATACGTTATACGTTATACGTTGTACGTTATACGATATGCGTTATACGTTCTACGTTAGTCGTTATACGTTATACGTTATACGTTATACGTTATACGTTATACGTTATACGTTATACGTTATACGTTATACGTTATACGTTATACGTTATACGTTATACGTTATACGTTATACGTTATACGTTATACGTTATACGTTATACGTTATACGTTATACGTTATACGTTATACGTTATACGTTGTACGTTATACGTTGTACGTTATACGTTATGCGTTAGAATTTATACGTTATACGTTATACGTTATACGTTATACGTTATACGTTATACGTTATACGTTATACGTTATACGTTATACGTTATACGTTATACGTTATACGTTATACGTTATACGTTATACGTTATACGTTATGCGTTATACGTTATACGTTCTACGTTAGTCGTTATACGTTATACGTTATACGTTATACATTATACGTTATACGTTATACGTTATACGTTATACGTTATAGGTTATACGTTATACGTTATACGTTATACGTTATACGTTCTACGTTATACGTTATACGTTATACGTTATACGTTATACGTTATACGTTGTACGTTATACGTTATGCGTTATACGTTATACGTTATACGTTATACGTTATACGTTATACGTTATACGTTATACGTTATACGTTATACGTTATACGTTATACGTTATACGTTATACGTTATACGTTATACGTTATACGTTATACGTTATACGTTATACGTTATACGTTATACGTTATGCGTTAGAATTTATACGTTATACGTTATATGTTATACGTTATACGTTGTGCGTTAGAATTTATACGTTATACGTTATACGTTATACGTTATATGTTATACGTTATACGTTATACGTTATACGTTATACGTTATTCGTTATACGTTATACGTTATACGTTATACGTTATATGTTATACGTTATACGTTATACGTTATACGTTATACGTTATACGTTATACGTTATACGTTATACGTTATACGTTATGCGTTATACGTTATACGTTCTACGTTAGTCGTTATACGTTATACGTTATACGTTATACATTATACGTTATACGTTATACGTTATACGTTATACGTTATACGTTATACGTTATACGTTATACGTTATACGTTATACGTTATACGTCATCCGTTATACGTTATACGTTATACGTTACACGTTATACGTTATACGTTATACGTTTTACGTTATACGTTACATGTTATACGTTATACGTTACACATTATACGTTGTACGTTATACGTTCTACGTTATACGTTAGACGTTATACGTTATACGTTATACGTTATACGTTATACGTTATACGTTCTACGTTATACGTTTTACGATATACGTTATACGTTATACGTTATACGTTGTACGTTATACGTTATGCGTTATACGTTCTACGTTATTCGTTATACGTTCTACGTTATACGTTATACGTTATACGTTATACGTTATACGTTATACGTTATACGTTATACGTTATACGTTATACGTTATACGTTATACGTTATACGTTATACGTTATACGTTATGCGTTAGAATTTGTACGTTATACGTTATACGTTATACGTTATACGTTATACGTTATACGTTATACGTTATACGTTATACGTTGTACGTTATACGTTATGCGTTATACGTTCTACGTTAGTCGTTATACGTTATACGTTATACGTTATACGTTATACGTTATACGTTATACGTTATACGTTATACGTTATACGTTATACGTTATACGTTATACGTTATACGTTATACGTTATACGTTATACGTTATACGTTATACGTTATACGTTATACGTTATACGTTATACGTTATACGTTATACGTTATACGTTATACGTTATACGTTATACGTTATACGTTATACGTTATACGTTATACGTTATACGTTATACGTTATACGTTATACGTTATACGTTATACGTTATACGTTATACGTTATGCGTTAGAATTTATACGTTATACGTTATATGTTATACGTTATACGTTATGCGTTAGAATTTATACGTTATACGTTATACGTTATACGTTATATGTTATACGTTATACGTTATACGTTATACGTTATACGTTATACGTTATACGTTATACGTTATACGTTATACGTTATACGTTATATGTTATACGTTATACGTTATACGTTATACGTTATACGTTATACGTTATACGTTATACGTTATACGTTATACGTTATGCGTTATACGTTATACGTTCTACGTTAGTCGTTATACGTTATACGTTATACGTTATACATTATACGTTATACGTTATACGTTATACGTTATACGTTATACGTTATACGTTATACGTTATACGTTATACGTTATACGTTATACGTTATACGTTATACGTTATACGTTATACGTTATACGTTATACGTTATACGTTATACGTTCTACGTTCTACGTTATACGTTATACGTTATACGTTATACGTTCTACGTTCTACGTTATACGTTATACGTTATACGTTATACGTTATACGTTATACGTTATACGTTGTACGTTATACGATATGCGTTATACGTTCTACGTTAGTCGTTATACGTTATACGTTATACGTTATACGTTATACGTTATACGTTATACGTTATACGTTATACGTTATACGTTATACGTTATACGTTATACGTTATACGTTATACGTTATACGTTATACGTTATACGTTGTACGTTATACGTTATGCGTTATACGTTCTACGTTAGTCGTTATACGTTATACGTTATACGTTATACGTTATACGTTATACGTTATACGTTATACGTTATACGTTATACGTTATACGTTATACGTTATACGTTATACGTTATACGTTATACGTTATACGTTATACGTTATACGTTATACGTTATACGTTATACGTTATACGTTATACGTTATACGTTATACGTTATACGTTATACGTTATACGTTATACGTTATACGTTCTACGTTATACGTTATACGTTATACGTTATACGTTATACGTTATACGTTGTACGTTATACGTTATGCGTTATACGTTCTACGTTAGTCGTTATACGTTATACGTTATACGTTATACGTTATACGTTATACGTTATACGTTATACGTTATACGTTATACGTTATACGTTATACGTTATACGTTATACGTTATACGTTATACGTTATACGTTATACGTTATACGTTATACGTTATACGTTATACGTTATACGTTCTACGTTATACGTTGTACGTTATACGTTATGCGTTATACGTTCTACGTTATTCGTTATACGTTCTACGTTATACGTTATACGTTATACGTTATACATTATACGTTATACGTTATACGTTATACGTTATACGTTATACGTTACACGTTATACGTTATACGTTATACGTTATACGTTATACGTTATACGTTATACGTTATACGTTATACGTTATACGTTATACGTTATACGTTATACGTTATACGTTATACGTTATACGTTATACGTTATACGTTATACGTTATACGTTATACGTTATACGTTATACGTTATACGTTATACGTTATACGTTATACGTTCTACGTACGTTATACGTTATACGTTATACGTTATACGTTATACGTTATACGTTATACGTTGTACGTTATACGATATGCGTTATACGTTCTACGTTAGTCGTTATACGTTATACGTTATACGTTATACGTTATACGTTATACGCTATACGTTATACGTTATACGTTATACGTTATACGTTATACGTTATACGTTATACGTTATACGTTATACGTTATACGTTATACGTTATACGTTATACGTTATACGTTATACGTTATACGTTATACGTTATACGTTATACGTTATACGTTGTACGTTATACGTTATACGTTATACGTTATGCGTTAGAATTTATACGTTATACGTTATACGTTATACGTTATACGTTATACGTTATACGTTATACGTTATACGTTATACGTTATACGTTATACGTTATACGTTATACGTTATGCGTTATACGTTATACGTTCTACGTTAGTCGTTATACGTTATACGTTATACGTTATACATTATACGTTATACGTTATACGTTATACGTTATACGTTATAGGTTATACGTTATACGTTATACGTTATACGTTATACGTTCTACGTTATACGTTATACGTTATACGTTATACGTTATACGTTATACGTTGTACGTTATACGTTATGCGTTATACGTTCTACGTTAGTCGTTATACGTTATACGTTATACGTTATACGTTATACGTTATACGTTATACGTTATACGTTATACGTTATACGTTATACGTTATACGTTATACGTTATACGTTATACGTTATACGTTATACGTTATACGTTATACGTTATACGTTATACGTTATACGTTATACGTTATACGTTATACGTTATACGTTATACGTTATACGTTATACGTTATACGTTATACGTTATACGTTATACGTTATTCGTTATACGTTATACGTTATACGTTATACGTTATACGTTATACGTTATACGTTATGCGTTAGAATTTATACGTTATACGTTATATGTTATACGTTATACGTTATGCGTTAGAATTTATACGTTATACGTTATACGTTATACGTTATACGTTATACGTTATACGTTATACGTTATACGTTATACGTTATACGTTATACGTTATACGTTATACGTTATACGTTATACGTTATACGTTATACGTTATACGTTATACGTTATACGTTATACGTTATACGTTATTCGTTATACGTTATACGTTATACGTTATACGTTATACGTTATACGTTATACGTTATGCGTTAGAATTTATACGTTATACGTTATATGTTATACGTTATACGTTATGCGTTAGAATTTATACGTTATACGTTATACGTTATACGTTATACGTTATATGTTATACGTTATACGTTATACGTTATACGTTATACGTTATACGTTATACGTTATACGTTATACGTTATACGTTATGCGTTATACGTTATACGTTCTACGTTAGTCGTTATACGTTATACGTTATACGTTATACATTATACGTTATACGTTATACGTTATACGTTATACGTTATAGGTTATACGTTATATGTTATACGTTATACGTTATACGTTCTACGTTATACGTTATACGTTATACGTTATACGTTGTACGTTATACGTTGTACGTTATACGTTATACGTTATACGTTATACGTTATACGTTATACGTTATACGTTATACGTTATACGTTATACGTTATACGCTATACGTTATACGTTATAAGTTATACGTTATACGTTATACGTTATACGTTATACGTTATACGTTATACGTTATACGTTATACGTTATACGTTATACGTTATACGTTATACGTTATACGTTATACGTTATACGTTATACGTGATACGTCATACGTTATATGTTATACGTTATACGTTATACGTTATGCGTTATACGTTATGCGCTATACGTTATACGTTCCACGTTAGTCGTTATACGTTATACGTTATACGTTATACATTATACGTTATACGTTATACGTTATACGTTATACGATATACGTTATACGTTATACGTTATACGTTATACGTTATACGTTATACGTTATACGTTATACGTTATGCGTTAGAATTTATACGTTATACGTTATACGTTATACGTTATACGTTATACGTTATACGTTATACGTTATACGTCATACGTTATACGTTATACGTTATACGTTATGCGTTATACGTTATACGTTCTACGTTAGTCGTTATACGTTATACGTTATACGTTATACATTATACGTTATACGTTATACGTTATACGTTATACGTTATACGTTATACGTTATACGTTATACGTTATACGTTATACGTTATACGTTATACGTTATACGTTATACGTTATACGTTATACGTCATACGTTATATGTTATACGTTATACGTTATACGTTATACGTTATACGTTAGACGTTATACGTTATACATTATACGTTATACGTTATACGTTATACGTTATACGTTATACGTTATACGTTATACGTTATACGTTATACGTTATACGTTATACGTTATACGTTATACGTTATACGTTATACGTTACACGTTATACGTTATACGTTATACGTTATACGTTATACGTTATACGTTATACGTTATAGGTCATACCTTATACGTGATACGTCATACGTTATATGTTATACGTTATACGTTATACGTTATGCGTTATACGTTATACGTTATACGTTAAACGTTATACGTTATACGTTATACGTTATACGTTATACGTTATACGTTATACGTTATACGTTATACGTTATACGTTATACGTTATACGTTATACGTTATGGGTCATACGTTATACGTTATACGTTATACGTTATACGTTATACGTTATACGTTATACGTTATACGTTATACGTTATACGTTATACGTTATACGTTATACGTTATACGTTATACGTTATACGTTATACGTTCTACGTTATACGTTATACGTTATACGTTATACGTTATACGTTATACGTTATACGTTGTACGTTATACGTTATGCGTTATACGTTCTACGTTAGTCGTTATACGTTATACGTTATACGTTATACGTTATACGTTATACGTTATACGTTATGCGTTATACGTTATACGTTATACGTTATACGTTATACGTTATACATTATACGTTATACGTTATACGTTATACGTTATACGTTATACGTTATACGTTATACGTTCTACGTTATACGTTGTACGTTATACGTTATGCGTTATACGTTCTACGTTATTCGTTATACGTTCTACGTTATACGTTATACGTTATACGTTATACGTTATACGCTATACGTTATGCGTTATACGTTATACGTTCTACGTTAGTCGTTATACGTTATACGTTATACGTTATACATTATACGTTATACGTTATACGTTATACGTTATACGTTATACGTTATACGTTATACGTTATACGTTGTACGTTATACGTTATGCGTTATACGTTCTGCGTTAGTCGTTATACGTTATACGTTATACGTTATACGTTATACGTTATACGTTATACGTTATACGTTATACGTTATACGTTATACGTTATACGTTATACGTTATACGTTATACGTTATACGTTATACGTTATACGTTATACGTTATACGTTATACGTTATACGTAATACGTTATCCGTTATGCGTTATACGTTATACGTTATACGTTATACGTTATACGTTATACGTTATACGTTATACGTTATACGTTATACGTTATACGTTATACGTTATACGTCATACGTTATATGTTATACGTTATACGTTATACGTTATACGTTATACGTTAGACGTTATACGTTATACATTATACGTTATACGTTATACGTTATACGTTATACGTTATACGTTATACGTTATACGTTATACGTTATACGTTATACGTTATACGTTATACGTTATACGTTATACGTTATACGTTATACGTTACACGTTATACGTTATACGTTATACGTTATACGTTATACGTTATAGGTCATACCTTATACGTGATACGTCATACGTTATATGTTATACGTTATACGTTATACGTTATGCGTTATACGTTATACGTTATACGTTATACGTTATACGTTATACGTTATACGTTATGCGTTAGAATTTATACGTTATACGTTATACGTTATACGTTATACGTTATACGTTATACGTTATACGTTATACGTTATACGTTATACGTTATACGTTATACGTTATACGTTATACGTTATACGTTATACGTTATACGTTATACGTTATACGTTATACGTTATACGTTATACGTTATACGTTATACGTTATACGTTATACGTTATACGTTATACGTTATACGTTATACGTTATACGTTGTACGTTATACGTTATACGTTATGCGTTAGAATTTATACGTTATACGTTATACGTTATACGTTATACGTTATACGTTATACGTTATACGTTATACGTTATACGTTATACGTTATACGTTATACGTTATACGTTATACGTTATACGTTATACGTTATACGTTATGCGTTATACGTTATACGTTCTACGTTAGTCGTTATACGTTATACGTTATACGTTATACATTATACGTTATACGTTATACGTTATACGTTATACGTTATAGGTTATACGTTATATGTTATACGTTATACGTTATACGTTATACGTTATACGTTATACGTTATACGTTATACGTTATACGTTATACGTTGTACGTTATACGTTATGCGTTATACGTTCTGCGTTAGTCGTTATACGTTATACGTTATACGTTATACGTTATACGTTATACGTTATACGTTATACGTTATACGTTATACGTTATACGTTATACGTTATACGTTATACGTTATACGTTATACGTTATACGTTATACGTTATACGTCATACGTTATACGTTATACGTTATCCGTTATACGTTATACGTTATACGTTACACGTTATACGTTATACGTTATACGTTTTACGTTATACGTTACATGTTATACGTTATACGTTACACATTATACGTTGTACGTTATACGTTCTACGTTATACGTTAGACGTTATACGTTATACGTTATACGTTATACGTTATACGTTATACGTTCTACGTTATACGTTAGACGTTATACGTTATACGTTATACGTTATACGTTATACGTTATACGTTCTACGTTATACGTTTTACGATATACGTTATACGTTATACGTTATACGTTGTACGTTATACGTTATACGTTATACGTTATACGTTATACGTTATACGTTATGCGTTATACGTTATACGTTCTACGTTAGTCGTTATACGTTATACGTTATACGTTATACATTATACGTTATACGTTATACGTTATACGTTATCCGTTATACGTTATACGTTATACGTTACACGTTATACGTTATACGTTATACGTTTTACGTTATACGTTACATGTTATACGTTATACGTTACACATTATACGTTGTACGTTATACGTTCTACGTTATACGTTAGACGTTATACGTTCTACGTTAGTCGTTATACGTTATACGTTATACGTTATACGTTATACGTTATACGTTATACGTTATACGTTATACGTTATACGTTATACGTTATACGTTATACGTTATACGTTATACGTTATACGTTATACGTTATACGTTATACGTTATACGTTATACGTTATACGTTATACGTTATACGTTATACGTTATACGTTATACGTTATACGTTATACGTTATACGTTATACGTTATACGTTATACGTTATACGTTATGCGTTAGAATTTATACGTTATACGTTATATGTTATACGTTATACGTTATACGTTATATGTTATACGTTATACGTTATGCGTTAGAATTTATACGTTATACGTTATACGTTATACGTTATACGTTATACGTTATGCGTTATACGTTATACGTTCTACGTTAGTCGTTATACGTTATACGTTATACGTTATACATTATACGTTATACGTTATACGTTATACGTTATACGTTATACGTTATACGTTATACGTTATACGTTATACGTTATACGTTATACGTTATCCGTTATACGTTATACGTTATACGTTACACGTTATACGTTATACGTTATACGTTTTACGTTATACGTTACATGTTATACGTTATACGTTACACATTATACGTTGTACGTTATACGTTCTACGTTATACGTTAGACGTTATACGTTATACGTTATACGTTATACGTTATACGTTATACGTTCTACGTTATACGTTTTACGATATACGTTATACGTTATACGTTATACGTTGTACGTTATACGTTATGCGTTATACGTTCTACGTTATTCGTTATACGTTCTACGTTATACGTTATACGTTATACGTTATACGTTATACGTTATACGTTATACGTTATACGTTATACGTTATACGTTATACGTTATACGTTATACGTTATACGTTATTCGTTATACGTTGTACGTTATACGTTATACGTTATACGTTATACGTTATACATTATACGTTATACGTTATACGTTATACGTTATACGTTATACGTTATAAGTTATACGTTATACGTTATACGTTATACGTTATACGTTATACGTTATACGTTATACGTTATGCGTTAGAATTTATACGTTATACGTTATACGTTATACGTTATACGTTATACGTTATACGTTATACGTTATACGTTATACGTTATACGTTATACGTTATACGTTATACGTTATACGTTATACGTTATACGTTATACGTTATACGTTATACGTTATACGTTATACGTTATACGTTATACGCTATACGTTATGCGTTATACGTTATACGTTCTACGTTAGTCGTTATACGTTATACGTTATACGTTATACGTTATACGTTATACGTTATACGTTATACGTTATACGTTATACGTTATACGTTATACGTTATACGTTATACGTTATACGTTACACGTTATACGTTATACGTTATACGTTATACGTTATACGTTATAGGTCATACCTTATACGTGATACGTCATACGTTATATGTTATACGTTATACGTTATACGTTATGCGTTATACGTTATACGTTATACGTTATACGTTATACGTTATACGTTATACGTTATGCGTTAGAATTTATACGTTATACGTTATACGTTATACGTTATACGTTATACGTTATACGTTATACGTTATACGTTATACGTTATACGTTATACGTTATACGTTATACGTTATACGTTATACGTTATACGTTATACGTTATACGTTATACGTTATACGTTATACGTTATACGTTATACGTTATACGTTATACGTTATACGTTATACGTTATACGTTATACGTTGTACGTTATACGTTATACGTTATGCGTTAGAATTTATACGTTATACGTTATACGTTATACGTTATACGTTATACGTTATACGTTATACGTTATACGTTATACGTTATACGTTATACGTTATGCGTTATACGTTATACGTTCTACGTTAGTCGTTATACGTTATACGTTATACGTTATACATTATACGTTATACGTTATACGTTATACGTTATACGTTATAGGTTATACGTTATATGTTATACGTTATACGTTATACGTTCTACGTTATACGTTATACGTTATACGTTATACGTTATACGTTATACGTTGTACGTTATACGTTATGCGTTATACGTTCTACGTTAGTCGTTATACGTTATACGTTATACGTTATACGTTATACGTTATACGTTATACGTTATACGTTATACGTTATACGTTATACGTTATACGTTATACGTTATACGTTATACGTTATACGTTATACGTTATACGTTATACGTTATACGTTATACGTTATACGTTATACGTTATACGTTATACGTTATGCGTTAGAATTTATACGTTATACGTTATATGTTATACGTTATACGTTATACGTTATATGTTATACGTTATACGTTATGCGTTAGAATTTATACGTTATACGTTATACGTTATACGTTATACGTTATACGTTATGCGTTATACGTTATACGTTCTACGTTAGTCGTTATACGTTATACGTTATACGTTATACATTATACGTTATACGTTATACGTTATACGTTATACGTTATACGTTATACGTTATACGTTATACGTTATACGTTATACGTTATACGTTATCCGTTATACGTTATACGTTATACGTTACACGTTATACGTTATACGTTATACGTTTTACGTTATACGTTACATGTTATACGTTATACGTTACACATTATACGTTGTACGTTATACGTTCTACGTTATACGTTAGACGTTATACGTTATACGTTATACGTTATACGTTATACGTTATACGTTCTACGTTATACGTTTTACGATATACGTTATACGTTATACGTTATACGTTGTACGTTATACGTTATGCGTTATACGTTCTACGTTATTCGTTATACGTTCTACGTTATACGTTATACGTTATACGTTATACGTTATACGTTATACGTTATACGTTATACGTTATACGTTATACGTTATACGTTATACGTTATACGTTATACGTTATTCGTTATACGTTGTACGTTATACGTTATACGTTATACGTTATACGTTATACATTATACGTTATACGTTATACGTTATACGTTATACGTTATACGTTATACGTTATGCGTTAGAATTTATACGTTATACGTTATACGTTATACGTTATACGTTATACGTTATACGTTATACGTTATACGTTATACGTTATACGTTATACGTTATACGTTATACGTTATACGTTATACGTTATACGTTATACGTTATACGTTATACGTTATACGTTATACGTTATACGTTATACGCTATACGTTATGCGTTATACGTTATACGTTCTACGTTAGTCGTTATACGTTATACGTTATACGTTATACGTTATACGTTATACGTTATACGTTATACGTTATACGTTATACGTTATACGTTATACGTTATACGTTATACGTTATACGTTACACGTTATACGTTATACGTTATACGTTATACGTTATACGTTATAGGTCATACCTTATACGTGATACGTCATACGTTATATGTTATACGTTATACGTTATACGTTATGCGTTATACGTTATACGTTATACGTTATACGTTATACGTTATACGTTATACGTTATGCGTTAGAATTTATACGTTATACGTTATACGTTATACGTTATACGTTATACGTTATACGTTATACGTTATACGTTATACGTTATACGTTATACGTTATACGTTATACGTTATACGTTATACGTTATACGTTATACGTTATACGTTATACGTTATACGTTATACGTTATACGTTATACGTTATACGTTATACGTTATACGTTATACGTTATACGTTATACGTTGTACGTTATACGTTATACGTTATGCGTTAGAATTTATACGTTATACGTTATACGTTATACGTTATACGTTATACGTTATACGTTATACGTTATACGTTATACGTTATACGTTATACGTTATGCGTTATACGTTATACGTTCTACGTTAGTCGTTATACGTTATACGTTATACGTTATACATTATACGTTATACGTTATACGTTATACGTTATACGTTATAGGTTATACGTTATATGTTATACGTTATACGTTATACGTTCTACGTTATACGTTATACGTTATACGTTATACGTTATACGTTATACGTTGTACGTTATACGTTATGCGTTATACGTTCTACGTTAGTCGTTATACGTTATACGTTATACGTTATACGTTATACGTTATACGTTATACGTTATACGTTATACGTTATACGTTATACGTTATACGTTATACGTTATACGTTATACGTTATACGTTATACGTTATACGTTATACGTTATACGTTATACGTTATACGTTATACGTTATACGTTATACGTTATACGTTATACGTTATACGTTATACGTTATACGTTATACGTTATACGTTATACGTTATACGTTATACGTTATACGTTATACGTTATACGTTATACGTTATACGTTATACGTTATACGTTATACGTTATACGTTATACGTTATACGTTATGCGTTAGAATTTATACGTTATACGTTATATGTTATACGTTATACGTTATGCGTTAGAATTTATACGTTATACGTTATACGTTATACGTTATACGTTATACGTTATGCGTTATACGTTATACGTTCTACGTTAGTCGTTATACGTTATACGTTATACGTTATACATTATACGTTATACGTTATACGTTATACGTTATACGTTATACGTTATACGTTATACGTTATACGTTATACGTTATACGTTATACGTTATACGTTATCCGTTATACGTTATACGTTATACGTTACACGTTATACGTTATACGTTATACGTTTTACGTTATACGTTACATGTTATACGTTATACGTTACACATTATACGTTGTACGTTATACGTTCTACGTTATACGTTAGACGTTATACGTTATACGTTATACGTTATACGTTATACGTTATACGTTCTACGTTATACGTTTTACGATATACGTTATACGTTATACGTTATACGTTGTACGTTATACGTTATGCGTTATACGTTCTACGTTATTCGTTATACGTTCTACGTTATACGTTATACGTTATACGTTATACGTTATACGTTATACGTTATACGTTATACGTTATACGTTATACGTTATACGTTATACGTTATACGTTATACGTTATTCGTTATACGTTGTACGTTATACGTTATACGTTATACGTTATACGTTATACATTATACGTTATACGTTATACGTTATACGTTATACGTTATACGTTATACGTTATACGTTATACGTTATACGTTATACGTTATACGTTATACGTTATACGTTATACGTTATACGTTATGCGTTAGAATTTATACGTTATACGTTATACGTTATACGTTATACGTTATACGTTATACGTTATACGTTATACGTTATACGTTATACGTTATACGTTATACGTTATACGTTATACGTTATACGTTATACGTTATACGTTATACGTTATACGTTATACGTTATACGTTATACGTTATACGCTATACGTTATGCGTTATACGTTTTACGTTCTACGTTAGTCGTTATACGTTATACGTTATACGTTATACATTATACGTTATACGTTATACGTTATACGTTATACGTTATACGTTATACGTTATACGTTATACGTTATACGTTATACGTTATACGTTATACGTTATACGTTATACGTTATAGGTTATACGTTATACGTTATACGTTATACGTTATACGTTATACGTTATACGTTATACGTTATACGTTATACGTTATACGTTATACGTTATACGTTATACGTTATACGTTATACGTTATACGTTATACGTTATACGTTATACGTTATACGTTATACGTTATACGTTATACGTTATACGTTATACGTTATAGGTTATACGTTATACGTTATACGTTATACGTTATACGTTATACGTTATACGTTATACGTTATACGTTATACGTTATACGTTATACGTTATACGTTATACGTTATACGTTATACGTTATACGTTATACGTTATACGTTATACGTTATGCGTTAGAATTTATACGTTATACGTTATACGTTATACGTTATACGTTATACGTTATACGTTATACGTTATACGTTATACGTTATACGTTATACGTTATACGTTATACGTTATACGTTATACGTTATACGTTATACGTTATACGTTATACGTTATACGTTATACGTTATGCGTTATACGTTATACGTTCGACGTTAGTCGTTATACGTTATACGTTATACGTTATACATTATACGTTATACGTTATACGTTATACGTTATACGTTATACGTTATACGTTATACGTTATACGTTATACGTTATACGTTCTACGTTATACGTTATACGTTATACGTTATACGTTATACGTTATACGTTGTACGTTATACGTTATGCGTTATACGTTCTACGTTAGTCGTTATACGTTATACGTTATACGTTATACGTTATACGTTATACGTTATACGTTATACGTTATACGTTATACGTTATACGTTATACGTTATACGTTATACGTTATACGTTATACGTTATACGTTATACGTTATACGTTATACGTTATACGTTATACGTTATACGTTATACGTTATACGTTATACGTTATACGTTATACGTTATACGTTATACGTTATACGTTATACGTTATACGTTATACGTTATACGTTATACGTTATACGTTATACGTTATACGTTATACGTTATGCGTTAGAATTTATACGTTATACGTTATATGTTATACGTTATAAGTTATGCGTTAGAATTTATACGTTATACGTTATACGTTATACGTTATACGTTATACGTTATACGTTATACGTTATACGTTATACGTTATACGTTATACGTTATACGTTATACGTTATACGTTATGCGTTATACGTTATACGTTCTACGTTAGTCGTTATACGTTATACGTTATACGTTATACATTATACGTTATACGTTATACGTTATACGTTATACGTTATACGTTATACGTTATACGTTATACGTTATACGTTATACGTTATACGTTATCCGTTATACGTTATACGTTATACGTTACACGTTATACGTTATACGTTATACGTTTTACGTTATACGTTACATGTTATACGTTATACGTTACACGTTATACGTTGTACGTTATACGTTCTACGTTATACGTTAGACGTTATACGTTATACGTTATACGTTATACGTTATACGTTATACGTTCTACGTTATACGTTTTACGATATACGTTATACGTTATACGTTATACGTTGTACGTTATACGTTATGCGTTATACGTTCTACGTTATTCGTTATACGTTCTACGTTATACGTTATACGTTATACGTTATACGTTATACGTTATACGTTATACGTTATACGTTATACGTTATACGTTATACGTTACACGTTATACGTTATACGTTATACGTTATACGTTATACGTTATACGTTATACGTTATACGTTATACGTTATACATTATACGGTATACGTTATACGTTATACGTTATACGTTATACGTTATACGTTATACGTTATACGTTATACGTTAGACGTTATACGTTATACGTTATACGTTATGCGTTAGAATTTATACGTTATACGTTATACGTTATACGTTATACGTTATACGTTATACGTTATACGTTATACGTTATACGTTATACGTTATACGTTATACGTTATACGTTATACGTTATACGTTATACGTTATACGTTATACGTTATACGTTATACGTTATACGTTATACGTTATACGTTATACGCTATACGTTATACGGTATACGTTATACGTTCTACGTTAGTCGTTATACGTTATACGTTATACGTTATACATTCTACGTTATACGTTATACGTTATACGTTATACGTTATACGTTATACGTTATACGTTATACGTTATACGTTATACGTTATACGTTATACGTTATACGTTATACGTCATACGTTATATGTTATACGTTATACGTTATACGTTATACGTTATACGTTAGACGTTATACGTTATACATTATACGTTATACGTTATACGTTATACGTTATACGTTATACGTTATACGTTATACGTTATACGTTATACGTTACACGTTATACGTTATACGTTATACGTTATACGTTATACGTTATAGGTCATACCTTATACGTGATACGTCATACGTTATATGTTATACGTTATACGTTATACGTTATGCGTTATACGTTATACGTTATACGTTAAACGTTATACGTTATACGTTATACGTTATACGTTATACGTTATACGTTATACGTTATACGTTATACGTTATACGTTATACGTTATACGTTATAGGTTATACGTTATACGTTATACGTTATACGTTATACGTTATACGTTATACGTTATACGTTATACGTTATACGTTATACGATATACGTTATACGTTATACGTTATACGTTATACGTTATACGTTATACGTTATACGTTATACGTTATA
>NW_027480354.1:0-18394 GCF_051014685.1 Ptiloglossa arizonensis
AGGAATGCATGAGAAGCCATCAAAATTTTCGCTGGTCTGATATTCGAAACCAACAACTACTATGGCCTAGGGCAAAAATACACATACCGTTGTAATCGGGCGAGTCTCTGCATTCAGATGCAATCGGAAATTCTCGAGTTCGTCAATCCGTTCGCGAGATATGGAAGTGTGAAAATAAGGAATGGTTAAGAAACCATCAAAATTTTCGCAAGTCTGATACTCGAAACCAATAACTTCAAAAGCCTAGGGGAAAAATACACATACCGTTGTAATCGGGCGACTTTCTACTTTCACATGCAACCGGAATTTCTCGAGTTCGTCAATCCGTTCGCGGGATATGGAAGTTTGAAGTTAAGGAATGCATGAGAAACCATCAAAATTTTTGCAAGTCTGATACTCGAAACCAATAACTTCAAAAGCCTAGGGGAAAGACACACATACCGTTGTAATCGGGCGTCATTCTACTTTCACATGCAACCGGAATTTCTCGAGTTCGTCAATCCGTTCGCGGGATATGGGAATTTGAAGTTAAGGAACGGTTGAGAAATCATCAAAATTTTCGCAAGTCCAATTCGCGAATCCAATAACTACAATGGCCTAGGGCAAAAATACACATACCGTTGTAATCGGGCGAGTTTCTACTTTCAGATGCAACAGGAATTTCTCGAGTTCGTCAATACGTTCGCGAGGTATGGGAGTTTGAAGTTAAGGAATGCATGAGAAACCATCAAAATTTTCGCTGGTCTGATACTCGAAACCAACAACTACTATGGCCTAGGGCAAAAATACACATACCGTTGTAATCGGGCGAGTGTCTGCATTCAGATGCAATAGGAAACTTTCGAGTTCGTCAATCCGTTCGCGAGATATGGAAGTTTGAAGTTAAGGAATGCTTGAGAAACCATCAAAATTTTCGCTGGTCTGATACTTGAAATCAATAACTACTAGGGCTTAGGGGAAAAATACACATACCGTTGTAATCGGGCGAGTTTCTACTTTCAGATGCAACAGGAATTTCTCGAGTTCGACAATCCGTTCGCGAGATATGGGAGTTTGAAGTTAAGGAATGGTTGAGAGACCATCACAATTTTCCGCAAGTCTGATACTTGAAATCAATAACTACTAGGGCCTGGGGGAAAAATACACATACCGTTGTAATCGGGCGAGTTTCTGCTTTCAGATGCAATAGGAAATTCTCGAGTTCGTCAATCCGTTCGCGAGATATGGAAGTGTGAAGTTAAGGAATGCATGAGAAACCATCAAAATTTTCGCAAGTCTGATACTCGAAACCAATAACTGGAATGGCCTAGGGGAAAAGTACACATATCGTTGTAATCGGGCGAGTTTCTACTTTCAGATGCAACAGGAATTTCTCGAGTTCGTCAATCCGTTCGCGAGATACGGGAGTTTGAAGTTAAGGAATGGTTGAGAAACCATCAAAATTTTCGCAAGTCTGATACTCGAAACCAATAACTACAAATGCCTAGGGGGAAAACACACATATCTTTGTAATCGGGCGAGTTTCTACTTTCAGATGCAACAGGAATTTCTCGAGTTCGTCAATCCGTTCGCGAGATATGGGAGTTGGAAGTTAAGGAATGGTTGAGAAACCATCAAAATTTTCGCAAGTCTGATACTCGAAACCAATAACTACAAATGCCTAGGGGGAAAACACAAATACCGTTGTAATCGGACGAGTTTCTTCTTCCAGATGCAATCGGAAATTCTCGAGTTCGTCAATCCGTTCGCGAGATATGGAAGTGTGAAGTTAAGGAATGCATGAGAAACCATCAAAATTTTCGCAAGTCTGATACTCGAAACCAACAACTGGAATGGCCTAGGGGAAAAGTCCACACACCGTTGTAATCGGGCGAGTTTTTGCTTTCAGATGCAACAGGAAATTCTCGAGTTCGTCAATCCGTTCGCGAGATATGGAAGTGTGAAAATAAGGAATGGTTGAGAAACCATCAAAATTTTCGCAAGCCTGACACTCGAAACCAATAACTTCAAAGGCCTAGGGGAAAAATACACATTCCGTTGTAATCGGGCGAGTTTCTACTTTCAGATGCAACAGGAATTTCTCGAGTTCGTCAATCCGTTCGCGAGATATGGGAGTTTGAAGTTAAGGATTGGTTGAGAAACCATCAAAATTTTCGCAAGTCTGGTACTCGAAACCAATAACTACAAATGCCTAGGGGAAAAATACACATACCATTGTAATCGGGCGGGTTTCTGCTGTCAGATGCAATAGGAAATTCTCGAGTTCGTCAATCCGTTCGCGAGATATGGAAGTTTGAAGTTAAGGAATGCTTGAGAAACCATCAAAATTTTCGCTGGTCTGATACTCGAAACCAACAACTGGAATGGCCTAGGGGAAAAGTACACACACCGTTGTAATCGGGCGAGTTTCTGCATTCAGATGGAATAGGAAATTCTCGAGTTCGTCAATCCGTTCGCGAGATATGGGAGTTTGAAGTTAAGGAATGGTTGAGAGACCATCACAATTTTCCGCAAGTCTGATACTTGAAATCAATAACTACTAGGGCCTAGGGGAAAAATACACATACCGTTGTAATCGGGCGAGTTTCTACTTTCAGAGGCAATAGGAATTTCTCGAGTTCGTCAATCCGTTCGCGAGGTATGGGAGTTTGAAGTTAAGGAATGGTTGAGAAACCATCAAAATTTTCGCATGTCTGATACTCGAAACAAACAACTACAAAGGCCTAGGGGGAAAACGCACATATCTTTGTAATCGGGCGAGTTTCTACTTTCAGATGCAACAGGAATTTCACGAGTTCGTCAATCCGTTCGCGAGATATGGGAGTTTGAAGTTAAGGAATGGTTGAGAGACCATCACAATTTTCCGCAAGTCTGATACTTGAAATCAATAACTGCTAGGGCCTAGGGGAAAAATACACATACCGTTGTAATCGGGCGAGTTTCTGCTTTCAGATGCAATAGGAAATTCTCGAGTTCGTCAATCTGTTCGCGAGATATGGGAGTTTGAAGTTAAGGAATGGTTGAGAAACCATCAAAATTTTCGCAAGTCTGATACTCGAAAACAATAACTACAATGGCCTAGGGGGAAAATACACATACCGTTGTAATCGGACGAGTTTCTGCTTCCAGATGCAATCGGAAATTCTCGAGTTCGTCAATCCGTTCGCGAGATATGGAAGTGTGAAGTTAAGGAATGCATGAGAAACCATAAAAATTTTCGCAAGTCTGATACTCGAAACCAATAACTGGAATGGCCTAGGGGAAAAGTACACATATAATTGTAATCGGGTAAGTTTCTACTTTCAGATGCAACAGGAATTTCTCGAGTTCGTCAATCCGTTCGCGAGATACGGGAGTTTGAAGTTAAGGAATGGTTGAGAAACCATCAAATTTTCGCAAGTCTGATACTCGAAAACAATAACTACAATGGCCTAGGGGGAAAATACACATACCGTTGTAATCGGACGAGTTTCTGCTTCCAGATGCAATCGGAAATTCTCGAGTTCGTCAATCCGTTCGCGAGTTATGGAAGTGTGAAATTAAGGAATGCATGAGAAACCATCAAAATTTTCGCAAGTCTGATACTCGAAACCAATAACTGGAATGGCCTAGGGGAAAAGTACACATATCATTGTAATCGGGCGAGTTTCTACTTTCAGATGCAACAGGAATTTCCGAGTTCGTCAATCCGTTCGCGAGATACGGGAGTTTGAAGTTAAGGAATGGTTGAGAAACCATCAAAATTTTTGCAAGTCTGATACTCGAAACCAATAACTGCAAATGCCTAGGGTAAAAATACACATACCGTTGTAATCGGGCGAGTTTCTACTTTCAGATGCAATAGGAAATTCTCGAGTTCGTCAATCTGTTCGCGAGATATGGGAGTTTGAAGTTAAGGAATGGTTGAGAAACCATCAAAATTTTCGCAAGTGTGATACTCGAAACCAATAACTACAATGGCCTAGGGGAAAATACACATACCGTTGTAATCGGACGAGTTTCTGCTTCCAGATGCAATCGGAAATTCTCGTGTTCGTCAATCCGTTCGCGAGATATGGAAGTGTGAAGTTAAGGAATGCATGAGAAACCATCAAAATTTTCGGAAGTCTGATACTCGAAACCAATAACTGGAATGGCCTAGGGGAAAAGTACACATATCATTGTAATCGGGCGAGTTTCTACTTTCAGATGCAACAGGAATTTCTCGAGTTCGTCAGTCCGTTCGCGAGATACGGGAGTTTGAAGTTAAGGAATGGTTGAGAAACCAACAAAATTTTCGAAAGTCTGATACTCGAAACCAACAACTACAAAGGCCTAGGGGAAAAATACACATACCATTGTAATCGGGCGAGTTTCTGCTGTCAGATGCAATAGGAAATTCTCGAGTTCGTCAATCCGTTCGCGAGATGTGGAAGTTTGAAGTTAAGGAATGGTTGAGAAACCATCAAAATTTTCGCTCGTCTGATACTCGAAACCAACAACTACTATGGCCTAGGGCAAAAATACACACACCGTTGTAATCGGGCGAGTTTCTGCATTCAGATGCAATAGGAAATTCTCGAGTTCGTCAATCCGTTCGCGAGATATGGAAGTTTGAAGTTAAGGAATGGTTGAGAAACCATCAAAATTTTCGCTGGTCTGATACTCGAAACCAACAACTGGAATGGCCTAGGGGAAAAGTACACACACCGTTGTAATCGGGCGAGTTTCTGCTTTCAGATGCAATAGGAAATTCTCGAGTTCGTCAATCCGTTCGCGAGATATGGGAGTTGGAAGTTAGGGAATGGTTCCGAAACCATCAAAATTTTCGCATGTCTGATACTCGAAACCAATAACTATAATGGCCTAGGGGGAAAATACACATACCGTTGTAATCGGACGAGTTTCTGCTTCCAGATGCAATCGGAAATTCTCGAGTTCGTCAATCCGTTCGCGAGATATGGAAGTGTGAAAATAAGGAATGGTTGAGAAACCATCAAAATTTTCGCAAGTCTGATACTCGAAACCAATAACTTCAAAGGCCTAGGGGAAAAATACACATACCGTTGTAATCGGGCGACTTTCTACTTTCACGTGCAATAGGAATTTCTCGTGTTCGTCATTCCGTTCGCGGGATATGGGAATTTGAAGTTAAGGAATGGTTGAGAAATCATCAAAATTTTCGCAAGTCCGATACGCGACTCCAATAACTACAATAGCCTAGGGCAAAAATACACATACCGTTGTAATCGGGCGAGTTTCTGCTTTCAGATGCAATAGGAAATTCTCGAGTTCGTCAATCCGTTCGCGAGATATGGAAGTTTGAAGTTAAGGAATGCTTGAGAAACCATCAAAATTTTCGCTGGTCTGATACTCGAAACCAACAACTGGAATGGCCTATTGGAAAAGTACACACACCGTTGTAATCGTTCGAGTTTCTGCTTTCAGATGCAATAGGAAATTCTCGAGTTCGTCAATCCGTTCGCGAGATATGGAAGTGTGAAAATAAGGAATGGTTGAGAAACCATCAAAATTTTCGCAAGTCTGATACTCGAAACCAATAACTTCAAAGGCCTAGGGGAAAAATACACATACCGTTGTAATCGGGCGACTTTCTACTTTCACATGCAACAGGAATTTCTCGAGTTCGTCAATCCGTTCGCGGGATATGGCAGTTTGAAGTTAAGGAATGGTTGAGAAATCATCAAAATTTTCGCAAGTCCGATACGCGACTCCAATAACTACAATAGCCTAGGGCAAAAATACACATACCGTTGTAATCGGGCGAGTTTCTGCTTTCAGATGCAATAGGAAATTCTCGAGTTCGTCAATCCGTTCGCGAGATATGGAAGTTTGAAGTTAAGGAATGCTTGAGAAACCATCAAAATTTTCGCTGGTCTGATACTCGAAACCAACAACTGGAATGGCCTATTGGAAAAGTACACACACCGTTGTAATCGTTCGAGTTTCTGCTTTCAGATGCAATAGGAAATTCTCGAGTTCGTCAATCCGTTCGCGAGATATGGAAGTGTGAAAATAAGGAATGGTTGAGAAACCATCAAAATTTTCGCAAGTCTGATACTCGAAACCAATAACTTCAAAGGCCTAGGGGAAAAATACACATACCGTTGTAATCGGGCGACTTTCTACTTTCACATGCAACAGGAATTTCTCGAGTTCGTCAATCCGTTCGCGGGATATGGCAGTTTGAAGTTAAGGAATGGTTGAGAAACCATCAAAATTTTCGCA
Organism: Ptiloglossa arizonensis; assembly: GCF_051014685.1. Taxonomy (NCBI): domain Eukaryota; kingdom Metazoa; phylum Arthropoda; class Insecta; order Hymenoptera; family Colletidae; genus Ptiloglossa; species Ptiloglossa arizonensis. The sequence continues at coordinate 6,229 of NW_027480354.1, forward strand.
AGTATGATACTCGATACCAATAACCACAAATGCCCACGGGAAAAATACACATACCATTGTAATCGGGCGAGATTCTACTTTCACATGCAACAGGAATTTCTCGAGTTCGTCAATCCGTTCGCGAGATATGGAAGTTTGAAGTTAAGGAATGCTTGAGAAACCATCAAAATTTTCGCTGGTCTGATACTCGAAACCAACAACTGGAATGGCCTAGGGGAAAAGTACACACACCGTTGTATTCGGGCGAGTTTCTGCATTCAGATGCAATAGGAAATTCTCGAGTTCGTCAATCCGTTCGCGAGATATGGAAGCTTGAAGTTAAGGAATGGTTGAGAAACCATCAAAATTTTCGCAAGTCTGATACTCGAAACCAGTAACTTCAAAGGCCTAGGGGAAAAATACACATACCTTTTTCATCGGGCGACTTTCTACTTTCAAGTGCAACCGGAATTTCTCGAGTTCGTCAATCCGTTCGCCGGATATGGAAGTTTGAAGTTAAGGAATGCATGAGAAACCATCAAAATTTTCGCAAGTCTGATACTCGAAACCAATAACTACAAAGGCCTAGGGGAAAGATACACATACCGTTGAAATCGGGCGTCATTCTACTTTCACATGCAACAGGAATTTCTCGTGTTCCTCAATCCGTTCGCGAGATATGGGAGTTTGAAGTTAAGGAATGGTTGAGAGACCATCACAATTTTCCGCAAGTCTGATACTTGAAATCAATAACTACTAGGGCCTTGGGGAAAAATACACATACCGTTGTAATCGGGCGAGTTTCTGCTTTCAGATGCAATAGGAAATTCTCGAGTTCGTCAATCCGTTCGCGAGATATGGGAGTTGGAAGTTAGGGAATGGTTCAGAAACCATCAAAATTTTCGCATGTCTGATACTCGAAACCAATAACTATAATGGCCTAGGGGGAAAATACACATACCGTTGTAATCGGACGAGTTTCTGCTTCCAGATGCAATCGGAAATTCTCGAGTTCGTCAATCCGTTCGCGAGATATGGAAGTGTGAAGTTAAGGAATGCATGAGATACCATCAAAATTTTCGCAAGTCTGATACTCGAAACCAATAACTGGAATGGCCTAGGGGAAAAGTACACATATCATTGTAATCGGGCGAGTTTCTGCTTTCAGATGCAACAGGAAATTCTCGTGTTCGTCAATCCGTTCGCGAGATATGGAAGTGTGAAAATAAGGAATGGTTGAGAAACCATCAAAATTTTCGCAAGTCTGATACTCGAAACCAAAAACTTCAAAGGCCTAGGGGAAAAATACACATACCGTTGTAATAGGGCGACTTTCTACTTTCACGTGCAACAGGAATTTCTCGTGTTCGTCAATCCGTTCGCGGGATATTCCGTTCGCGGGATATGGAATTTGAAGTTAAGGAATGGTTGAGAAATCATCAAAATTTCGCAAGTCCGATACGCGACTCCAATAACTACAATAGCCTAGGGCAAAAATACACATATCGTTGTAATCGGGCTAGTTTCTACTTTTCAGATGCAACAGGAATTTCTCGAGTTCGTCAATCCGTTCGCGAGATATGGGAGTTAGAAGTTATGGAATGCTTGAGAAACCATCAAAATTTCGCAAGACTGATACTGGAAACCAATTAACTACTATGGTCTAGGGCAAAAATGCACATACCGTTGAAATCGGGCGAGTTTCTGCTTCAGATGCAATAGGAAATTCTCGAATTCGTCAATCCGTTCGCGAAATATGGTAGTTTCGAAGTTAAGGAATGGTTGAGAAACCATCAAAATTTTCGCAAGTCTGATACTCGAAACCAATAACTACAAAGGCATTGGGGAAAAATGCACATACCTTTGTAATCGGGCGAATTTCCACTTTCAGATGCAACAGGAATTTCTCGAGTCGTCAATCCGTTCGCGAGATATGGAGTTTGAAGTTATGGAATGGTTGAGAAACCATCAAAATTTTCGCAAATCTGATACTCGAAACCAACAACTACTATGGCCTAGTGCAAAAATACAATACCGTTGTAATCGGGCGAGTTTCTGCTTTCAGATGCAATAGGAAAGTCCTCGAGTTCGTCAATCCGTTCCGAGAGATATGGAAGTTTGAAGTTAAGGAATGCTTGAGAAACCATCAAATTTTCGCTGGTCTGATACTCGAAACCAACAACTGGAATGGCCTATTGGAAAAGTACACACACCGTTGTAATCGTGCGAGTTTCTGCTTTCAGATGCAATAGGAAATTCTCGAGTTCGTCAATCCGTTCGCGAGATAGGAAGTTTGAAGTTAAGAATGGTTGAGAAACCATCAAAAATTTTCGCTGGTCTAATACTCGAAAACAATAACTGGAATGGCCTAGGGAAAAGTACATACACCGTTGTAACGTTCGAGTTTCTGCTTTCAGATGCAATAGGAAATTCTCGAGTTCGTCAATCCGTTCGCGAGATATGGAAGTGTGAAAATAAGGAATGGTTGAGAAACCATCAAAATTTTCGCAAGTCTGATACTCGAAACCAATACTTCAAAGGCCTTGGGGAAAAATACACATACCGCTGTAATCGGGCGACTTTCTACTTTCACATGCAACCGGAATTTCTCGAGTTCGTCAATCCGTTCGCGGATATGAAGTTTGAAGTTAAGGAATGCATGAGAAACCATCAAAATTTTCGCTGGTCTGATACTCGAAACCAACAACTACTATGGCCTAGGGCAAAAATACACATACCGTTGTAATCGGGCGAGATTCTGCATATCAGATGCAATAGGAAATTCTCGAGTTACGCCATTTCCGTTCGCGAAGATATGGAAGTTTGAAGTTAAGGAATGCTTGAGAAACCATCAAAATTTTCGATGATCTGATACTCGAAACCACAACTGGAATGGCCTAGGGGAAAAGTACACACACCGTTGTAATCGTGCGAGTTTCTGCTTTCAGATGCAACAGGAATTTCTCGAGTTCGTCATATCCGTTCGCGAGATATGGGAGTTTGAAGTTAATAAATGGTTGAGAAACCATCAAAATTTTCGCAAGTCTGATACTCGAAAACAAACAACTAGAAAGGCCTAGGGGGAAAACACACATATCTTTGTAATCGGGCGAGTTTCTACTTTCAGATGCAACGGGAATTTCTCGAGTTCGTCAATCCGTTCGCGAGATATGGGAGTTTGCGGTTAAGGAATGGTTGAGAAACCATCACAATTTCGCAAGTCTGATACTTGAAATCAATAACTACTAAGGCCTAGGGGAAAAATACACATACCGTTGTAATCGGGCGAGTTTCTGCTTTCAGATGCAATAGGAAATTCTCGAGTTCGTCAATCCGTTCGCGAGATATGGGAGTTGGAAGTTAAGGAATGGGTGAGAAACCATCAAAATTTTCGCTGGTCTGATACTCGAAAACCAGCAACTACTATTGCCTAGGGCAAAAATATACATACCGTTGTAATCGGGCGAGTTTCTGCATTCAGTTGCAATAGGAAATTCTCGAGTTCGTCAATCCGTTCGCGAGATATGAGTTTGAAGTTAAGGAAATGCTTGAGAAACCATCAAAATTTTGGCTGGCTCTGATACTCGAAACCAACAACTGGAATGGCCTAGGGGAAAAGTACACACACCGTTGTAATCGGGCGAGTTTCTGCTTTCAGATGCAACAGGAAATTCTCGAGTTCGTCAATCCGTTCGCGAGATATGGAAGTGTGAAAATAAGGAATGGTGAGAAACCATCAAAATTTTCGCAAGTCTGATACTCGAAACCAATAACTCAAAAGCCTAGGGGAAAAATACACATACCGTTGTAATCGGCGACTTTCTACTTTCACATGCAACAGGAATTTCTCGTGTTCGTCAATCCGTTCGCGGGATATGGGGAATTTGAAGTTAAGGAATGGTTGAGAAATCATCAAAATTTCGCAAGTCCGATACGCGATCCAATAACTACAATGGCCTAGGCAAAAATACACATACCGTTGTAATACGGGCGAGTTTCTGCTTTCAGATGCAATAGGAAATTCTCGAGTTCGTCAATCCGTTCGCGAGATATGGGAGTTGGAAGTTAGGAATGGTTGAGAAACCATCAAAATTTTCGCAAGTCTGATACTCGAAACCAAGAACTACAAAGGCCTAGGGGAAAAACACACATATCTTTGTAATCGGCGAGTTCTGCTTTCAGATGCAATAGGAAATTCTCGAGTTCGTCAATCCGTTCGCGAGATATGGAAGTTTGAAGTTAAGGAATGCATGAGAAAACCATCAAAATTTTCGCTGGTCTGATACTCGAAACCAACAACTACTATGGCCTAGGGCAAAAATACACATACCGTTGTAATCGGCGAGTTTCTGCATTCAGATGCATAGGAAATTCTCGAGTTCGCCATTCGTTCGCGAGATATGGAAGTTGAAGTTAAGGAATGCTTGAGAAACCATCAAAATTTTCGATGATCTGATACTCGAAATCACAACTGGAATGGCCTATGGGAAAAGTACACACAACCGTTGTAATCGTGCGAGTTTCTGCTTTCAGATGCAACAGGAATTCCTCGAGTTCGTCAATCCGTCGCGAGATATGGAGTTTGAAGTTAATAAATGGTTGAGAAACCCATCAAATTTTCGCAAGTCTGATACTCGAAACAAACAACTAGAAAGCCAGGGGGAAAACACACATATCTTTGTAATCGGGCGAGTTTCTACTTTCAGATGCAACGGGAATTTCTCGAGTTCGTCAATCCGTTCGCGAGATATGGAAGTGTGAAAATAGGAATGGTTGAGAAACCATCAAAATTTTCGCAAGTCTGATACTCGATACCAATAACCACAAATGCCCACGGGAAAAATACACATACCATTGTAATCGGGCGAGATTCTACTTTCACATGCAACCGGAATTTCTCGAGTTCGTCAATGCGTTCGCGAGATATGGCAGTTTGAAGTTAGGGAATGGTTGAGAAATCATCAAAATTTTCGCAAGTCCGATACTCGAATACAATAACTACTATGGCCTAAGGCAAAAATACACATACCGTTGTAATCGGGCGAGTTTCTGCTTTCAGATGCAATAGGAAATTCTCGAGTTCGTCAATCCGTTCGCGAGATATGGGAGTTTGAAGTTAAGGAATGGTTGAGAAACCATCAAAATTTTCGCTGGTCTAATACTCGAAACCAATAACTGGAATGGCCTAGGGGAAAAGTACACACACCGTTGTAATCGTTCGAGTTTCTGCTTTCAGATGCAATAGGAAATTCTCGAGTTCGTCAATCCGTTCGCGAGATATGGAAGTGTGAAAATAAGGAATGGTTGAGAAACCATCAAAATTTTCACAAGTCTGATACTCGAAACCAATAACTTCAAAGGCCTAGGGGAAAAATACACATACCGTTGTAATCGGGCGACTTTCTACTTTCACATGCAACAGGAATTTCTCGAGTTCGTCAATCCGTTCGCGAGATATGGGAGTCTGAAGTTAAGGAATGGTTTAGAAACCATCACAATTTTCGCAAGTCTGATACTTGAAATCAGTAACTACTATTGCCTAGGGGAAAAATACACATTCCGTTGTAATCGGGCGACTTTCTGCTTTCAGATGCAACAGGAAATTCTCGAGTTCGTCAATCCGTTCGCGAGATATGGAAGTGTGAAATAAGGATGGTTGAGAAACCATCAAAATTTTCGCAAGTCTGATACTCGAAACCAATAACTACAATGGCCTAGGGGAAAAATACACATACCGTTGTAATCGGGGCGAGTTTCTGCTTTCAGATGCAATAGGGAAATTCTCGAGTTCGTCAATCCGTTCGCGAGATATGGAAGTGTGAAGTTAAGGAATGCATGAGAAACCATCAAAATTTTCGCTGGTCTGATACTCGAAACCAACAACTGGAATGGCCTAGGGGAAAAGTACACACACCGTTGTAATCGGGCGACTTTCTGCTTTCAGATGCAACAGGAAATTCTCGAGTTCGTCAATCCGTTCGCGAGATATGGAAATGTGAAAATAAGGAATGGTTGAGAAACCATCAAAATTTTCGCAAGTCTGATACTCGAAACCAATAACTTCAAAGGCCTAGGGGAAAAATACACATACTGTTGTAATCGGGCGACTTTCTACTTTCAGATGCAACAGGAATTTCTCGAGTTCGTCAATCCGTTCGCGAGATATGGGAGTTTGAAGTTAAGGAATGGTTGAGAAACCATCAAAATTTTCGCAAGTCTGATACTCGAAACCAATAACTTCAAAGGCCTAGGGGAGAAATACACATACCGTTGTAATCGGGCGACTTTCTACTTTCACATGCAACAGGAATTTCTCGAGTTCGTCAATCCGTTCGCGAGATATGGGAGTCTGAAGTTAAGGAATGGTTGAGAAACCATCAAAATTTTCGCAAGTCTGATACTCGAAACCAACAACTTCAGAGGCCTAGGGGAAAAATACACATACCATTGTAATCGGGCGAGTTTCTGCTGTCAGATGCAATAGGAAATTCTCGAGTTCGTCAATCCGTTCGCGAGATGTGGAAGTTTGAAGTTAAGGAATGGTTGAGAAACCATCAAAATTTTCGCTCGTCTGATACTCGAAACCAACAACTACTATGGCCTAGGGCAAAAATACACACACCGTTGTAATCGGGCGAGTTTCTGCATTCAGATGCAATAGGAAATTCTCGAGTTCGTCAATCCGTTCGCGAGATATGGAAGTTTGAAGTTAAGGAATGGTTGAGAAACCATCAAAATTTTCGCTGGTCTGATACTCGAAACCAACAACTGGAATGGCCTAGGGGAAAAGTACACACACCGTTGTAATCGGGCGAGTTTCTGCTTTCAGATGCAATAGGAAATTCTCGAGTTCGTCAATCCGTTCGCGAGATATGGGAGTTGGAAGTTAGGGAATGGTTCCGAAACCATCAAAATTTTCGCATGTCTGATACTCGAAACCAATAACTATAATGGCCTAGGGGGAAAATACACATACCGTTGTAATCGGACGAGTTTCTGCTTCCAGATGCAATCGGAAATTCTCGAGTTCGTCAATCCGTTCGCGAGATATGGAAGTGTGAAAATAAGGAATGGTTGAGAAACCATCAAAATTTTCGCAAGTCTGATACTCGAAACCAATAACTTCAAAGGCCTAGGGGAAAAATACACATACCGTTGTAATCGGGCGACTTTCTACTTTCACGTGCAACAGGAATTTCTCGTGTTCGTCATTCCGTTCGCGGGATATGGGAATTTGAAGTTAAGGAATGGTTGAGAAATCATCAAAATTTTCGCAAGTCCGATACGCGACTCCAATAACTACAATAGCCTAGGGCAAAAATACACATACCGTTGTAATCGGGCGAGTTTCTGCTTTCAGATGCAATAGGAAATTCTCGAGTTCGTCAATCCGTTCGCGAGATATGGAAGTTTGAAGTTAAGGAATGCTTGAGAAACCATCAAAATTTTCGCTGGTCTGATACTCGAAACCAACAACTGGAATGGCCTATTGGAAAAGTACACACACCGTTGTAATCGGGCGAGTTTCTACTTTCAGATGCAACAGGAATTTCTCGAGTTCGTCAGTCCGTTCGCGAGATACGGGAGTTTGAAGTTAAGGAATGGTTGAGAAACCAACAAAATTTTCGAAAGTCTGATACTCGAAACCAACAACTACAAAGGCCTAGGGGAAAAATACACATACCATTGTAATCGGGCGAGTTTCTGCTGTCAGATGTAATAGGAAATTCTCGAGTTCGTCAATCCGTTCGCGAGATGTGGAAGTTGGAAGTTAAGGAATGGTTGAGAAACCATCAAAATTTTCGCTCGTCTGATACTCGAAACCAACAACTACTATGGCCTAGGGCAAAAATACACACACCGTTGTAATCGGGCGAGTTTCTGCATTCAGATGCAATAGGAAATTCTCGAGTTCGTCAATCCGTTCGCGAGATATGGAAGTTTGAAGTTAAGGAATGGTTGAGAAACCATCAAAATTTTCGCTGGTCTGATACTCGAAACCAACAACTGGAATGGCCTAGGGGAAAAGTACACACACCGTTGTAATCGGGCGAGTTTCTGCTTTCAGATGCAATAGGAAATTCTCGAGTTCGTCAATCCGTTCGCGAGATATGGGAGTTGGAAGTTAGGGAATGGTTCCGAAACCATCAAAATTTTCGCATGTCTGATACTCGAAACCAATAACTATAATGGCCTAGGGGGAAAATACACATACCGTTGTAATCGGACGAGTTTCTGCTTCCAGATGCAATCGGAAATTCTCGAGTTCGTCAATCCGTTCGCGAGATATGGAAGTGTGAAAATAAGGAATGGTTGAGAAACCATCAAAATTTTCGCAAGTCTGATACTCGAAACCAATAACTTCAAAGGCCTAGGGGAAAAATACACATACCGTTGTAATCGGGCGACTTTCTACTTTCACGTGCAACAGGAATTTCTCGTGTTCGTCATTCCGTTCGCGGGATATGGGAATTGAAGTTAAGAATGGTTGAGAATCATCAAAATTTTCGCAAGTCCGATACGCGACTCCAATAACTACAATAGCCTAGGGCAAAAATACACGTACCGTTGTAATCGGGCGAGTTTCTGCTTTCAGATGCAATAGAAATTCTCGAGTTCGTCAATCCGTTCGCGAGATATGGAAGTTTGAAGTTAAGGAATGCTTGAGAAACCATCAAATTTTCGCTGGTCTGATACTCGAAACCAACAACTGGAATGGCCTATTTGGAAAAGTACACACACCGTTGTAATCGTTCGAGTTTTCTGCTTTCAGATGCCAATAGGAAATTCTCGAGTTCGTCAATCCGTTCGCGAGATATGGAAGTGTGAAAATAAGGGAATGGTTGAGAAACCATCAAATTTTCGCAAGTCTGATACTCGAAACCAATAACTTCAAAGGCCTAGGGGAAAAATACACATACCATTGTAATCGGGCGACTTTCTACTTTCACATGCAACAGGAATTTCTCGAGTTCGTCAATCCGTTCGCGGATATGGCAGTTTGAAGTTAAGGAATGTTGAGAAACATCAAAATTTTCGCAAGTATGATACTCGATACCAATAACCACAAATGCCCAAGGAAAAATACACATACCATTGTAATCGGGCGAGATTCTACTTTCACATGCAACAGGAATTTCTCGAGTTCGTCAATCCGTTCGCGAGATATGGAAGTTTGAAGTTAAGGAATGCTTGAGAAACCATCAAAATTTTCGCTGGTCTGATACTCGAAACCAACAACTAGAATGGCCTAGGGAAAAGTACACACACCGTTGTATTCGGGCGAGTTTCTGCATTCAGATGCAATAGGAAATTCTCGAGTTCGTCAATCCTGTTCGCGAGATATGGAAGCTTGAAGTTAAGGAATGCTTGAGAAACCATCAAAATTTTTCGCTGGTCTGATACTCGAAACCAAAAACTGGACTGGCCTAGGGGAAAAGTACACACACCGTTGTAATCGGCGAGTTTCTGCTTTCAGATGCAATAGGAATTCTCGATTCGTCAATCCGTTCGCGAGATATGGAAGTGTGAAAATAAGGAATGGGTGAGAAACCATCAAAATTTTCGCAGTCTGATACTCGAAACCAGTAACTTCAAAGGCCTAGGGGAAAAATACACATCCTTTTTCATCGGCGACTTTCTACTTTCAAGTGCAACCGGAATTTCTCGAGTTCGTCATCCGTTCGCCGGATATGGAAGTTTGAAGTTAAGGAATGCATGAGAAAACCATCAAAATTTTCGCAAGTCTGATACTCGAAACCAATAACTACAAAGGCCTAGGGAAAGATACACATACCGTTGAAATCGGGCGTCATTCTACTTTCACATGCAACAGGAATTTCTCCGTGTTCCTCAATCCGTTCGCGAGATATGGGAGTTTGAAGTTAAGGAATGTTGAGAGACCATCACAATTTTCCGCAAGTCTGATACTGGAAATCAATAACTACTAGGGCCTAGGGGAAAAATACACATACCGTTGTAATCGGGCGAGTTTCTGCTTTCAGATGCAATAGGAAATTCTCGAGTTCGTCAATCCGTTCGCGAGATATGGGAGTTGGAAGTTAGGGAATGGTTCAGAAACCATCAAAATTTTCGCATGTCTGATACTCGAAAACCAATAACTTAATGGCCTAGGGGGAAAATACACATACGTTGTAATCGGACGAGTTTCTGCTTCCAGATGCAATCGAAATTCTCGAGTTCGTCAATCCGTTCGCGAGATATGGAAGTGTGAAGTTAGGAATGCATGAGATACCATCAAAATTTTCGCAAGTCTGATACTCGAAACCATAACTGGAATGGCCTAGGGAAAAGTACACATATCATTGTAATCGGGCGAGTTTCTGCTTTCAGATGCAACAGGAAATTCTCGTGTTCGTCAATCCGTTCGCGAGATATGGAAGTGTGAAATAAGGAATGGTTGAGAAACCATCAAAATTCGCAAGTCTGATACTCGAAACCAAAACATTCAAAGGCCTAGGGGAAAAATACACATACCGTTGTAATAGGGCGACTTTCTACTTTCACGTGCAACAGGAATTTCTCGTGTTCGTCAATCCGTTCGCGGGATATGGGAATTTGAAGTTAAGGAATGGTTGAGAAATCATCAAAATTTTCGCAAGTCCGATACGCGACTCCATTAACTACAATAGCCTAGGGCAAAAATACACATATCGTTGTAATCGGGCTAGTTTCTACTTTCAGATGCAACAGGAATTTCTCGAGTTCGTCAATCCGTTCGCGAGATATGGGAGTTAGAAGTTATGGAATGCTTGAGAAACCATCAAAATTTTCGCAAGACTGATACTGGAAACCAATAACTACTATGGTCTAGGGCAAAAATGCACATACCGTTGAAATCGGGGCGAGTTTCTGCTTTCAGATGCAATAGGAAATTCTCGAATTCGTCAATCCGTTCGCGAAATATGGTAGTTTGAAGTTAAGGAATGGTTGAGAAACCATCAAAATTTTCGCAAGTCTGATACTCGAAACCAATAACTACAAAGGCATTGGGGAAAAATGCACATACCTTTGTAATCGGGCGAATTTCCACTTTCAGATGCAACAGGAATTTCTCGAGTTCGTCAATCCGTTCGCGAGATATGGGAGTTTGAAGTTATGGAATGGTTGAGAAACCATCAAAATTTTCGCAAATCTGATACTCGAAACCAACAACTACTATGGCCTAGTGCAAAAAATACAAATTCCGTTGTAATCGGCGAGTTTCTGCTTTCAGATGCAATAGGAAAGTCTCGAGTTCGTCAATCCGTTCGCGAGATATGGAAGTTTGAAGTTAAGGAATGCTTGAGAAACCATCAAATATTTCGCTGGTCTGATACTCGAAACCAACAACTGGAATGGCCTATTGGAAAAGTACACACACCGTTGTAATCGTGCGAGTTTCTGCTTTCAGATGCAATAGGAAATTCTCGAGTTCGTCAATCCGTTCGCGAGATATGGAAGTGTGAAAATAAGAATGGTTGAGAAACCCATCAAAATTTCGCAAGTCTGATACTCGAAACCAATAACTTCAAAGGCCTAGGGGAAAAAATACACATACCGTTGTAATCGGGCGACTTTCTACTTTCACATGCAACAGAATTTCTCGAGTTCGTCAATCCGTTCGCGGAAATGGCAGTTTGAAGTTAAGGAATGGTTGAGAAACACCAAAATTTTCGCAAGTCTGATACTCGATACCAATAACCACAATGCCCACGGGAAAAATACACATACCATTGTAATCGGGCGAGATTCTACTTTCACATGCAACAGGAATTTCTCGAGTTCGTCAATGCGTTCGCGAGATATGGCAGTTTGAAGTTAAGGAATGGTTGAGAAATCATCAAAATTTTCGCAAGTCCGATACTCGAAACCAACAACTACAAAGGCCTAGGGGAAAACACACATATCTTTGTAATCGGGCGAGTTTCTGCTTTCAGATGCAATAGGAAATTCTCGAGTTCGTCAATCCGTTCGCGAGATATGGAAGTTTGAAGTTAAGGAATGGTTGAGAAACCATCAAAATTTTCGCTGGTCTAATACTCGAACCAATAACTGGAATGGCCTAGGGGAAAAGTACATACACCGTTGTAATCGTTCGAGTTTCTGCTTTCAGATGCAATAGGAAATTCTCGAGTTCGTCAATCCGTTCGCGAGATATGGAAGTGTGAAAATAAGGAATGGTTGA
>NW_027480355.1:0-18345 GCF_051014685.1 Ptiloglossa arizonensis
TTTCAGATGCAACAGAAATTTTGCGGATTGGTCAATCCGTTCGCGAGATATGGCAGTTTTGAGGTAAGAAACGCTTGAAAAACTCAAAATCTTCGCAGTTCTGATGCTCGAAACGAATAACTAGAACGGCCTAGGGGGAAAACTACTCATACCGTTGTAATCGGGCGAGTTTCTACTTTCAGATGCAACAGAAATTTTGCGGATTGGTCAATCCGTTCGCGAGATATGGCAGTTTTGAGGTAAGAAACGCTTGAAAAACTCAAAATCTTCGCAGTTCTGATGCTCGAAACGAATAACTAGAACGGCCTAGGGGAAAACTACTCATACCGTTGTAATCGGGCGAGTTTCTACTTTCAGATGCAACAGAAATTTTGCGGATTGGTCAATCCGTTCGCGAGATATGGCAGTTTTGAGGTAAGAAACGCTTGAAAAACTCAAAATTTTCGCAGTTCTGATGCTCGAAACGAATAACTAGAACGGCCTAGGGGAAAACTACTCATACCGTTGTAATCGGGCGAGTTTCTACTTTCAGATGCAACAGAAATTTTGCGGATTGGTCAATCCGTTCGCGAGATATGGCAGTTTTGAGGTAAGAAACGCTTGAAAAACTCAAAATTTTCGCAGTTCTGATGCTCGAAACGAATAACTAGAACGGCCTAGGGGAAAACTACTCATACCGTTGTAATCGGGCGAGTTTCTACTTTCAGATGCAACAGAAATTTTGCGGATTGGTCAATCCGTTCGCGAGATATTGCAGTTTTGATGTAAGAAACGCTTGAGAAACTCAAAATTTTCGCAGTTCTGATGCTCGAAACGAATAACTAGAACGGCCTAGGGGAAAACTACTCATACCGTTGTAATCGGGCGAGTTTCTACTTTCAGATGCAACAGAAATTTTGCGGATTGGTCAATCCGTTCGCGAGATATGGCTGTTTTGAGGTACGAAACGCTTGAGAAAACTCAAAATTTTCGCAGTTCTGATGCTCGAAACGAATAACTAGAACGGCCTAGGGGAAAACTTCTCATACCGTTGTAATCGGGCGAGTTTCTACTTTCAGATGCAACAGAAATTTTGCGGATTGGTCAATCCGTTCGCGAGATATTGCAGTTTTGATGTACGAAACGCTTGAGAAACTCAAAATTTTCGCAGTTCTGATGCTCGAAACGAATAACTAGAACGGCCTAGGGGAAAACTACTCATACGGTTGTTATCGGGCGAGTTTCTACTTTCAGATGCAACAGAAATTTTGCGGATTGGTCAATCCGTTCGCGAGATATTGCAGTTTCGAGGTAAGAAACTCTTGAAGAAACTCAAAATTTTCGCAGTTCTGATGCTCGAAACGAATAACTAGAACGGCCTAGGGGAAAACTACTCATACCGTTGTAATCGGGCGAGTTTCTACTTTCAGATGCAACAGAAATTTTGCGGATTGGTCAATCCGTTCGCGAGATATGGCAGTTTTGAGGTAAGAAACGCTTGAAAAACTCAAAATTTTCGCAGTTCTGATGCTCGAAACGAATAACTAGAACGGCCTAGGGGAAAACTACTCATACCGTTGTAATCGGGCGAGTTTCTACTTTCAGATGCAACAGAAATTTTGCGGATTGGTCAATCCGTTCGCGAGATATGGCAGTTTTGAGGTAAGAAACGCTTGAAAAACTCAAAATTTTCGCAGTTCTGATGCTCGAAACGAATAACTAGAACGGCCTAGGGGAAAACTACTCATACCGTTGTAATTGGGCGAGTTTCTACTTTCAGATGCAACAGAAATTTTGCGGATTGGTCAATCCGTTCGCGAGATATGGCAGTTTTGAGGTACGAAACGCTTGAAAAACTCAAAATTTTCGCAGTTCTGATGCTCGAAACGAATAACTAGAACGGCCTAGGGGAAAACTACTCATACCGTTGTAATCGGGCGAGTTTCTACTTTCAGATGCAACAGAAATTTTGCGGATTGGTCAATCCGTTCGCGAGATATTGCAGTTTTGATGTAAGAAACGCTTGAGAAACTCAAAATTTTCGCAGTTCTGATGCTCGAAACTAATAACTAGAACGGCCTAGGGGAAAACTACTCATACGGTTGTAATCGGGCGAGTTTCTACTTTCAGATGCAACAGAAATTTTGCGGATTGGCCAATCCGTTCGCGAGATATTGCAGTTTTGATGTAAGAAACGCTTGAGAAACTCAAAATTTTCGCAGTTCTGATGCTCGAAACTAATAACTAGAACGGCCTAGGGGAAAACTACTCATACCGTTGTAATCGGGCGAGTTTCTACTTTCAGATTCAACAGAAATTTTGCGGATTGGTCAATCCGTTCGCGAGATATGGCAGTTTTGAGGTAAGAAACGCTTGAAAAACTCAAAATTTTCGCAGTTCTGATGCTCGAAACGAATAACTAGAACGGCCTAGGGGAAAACTACTCATACCGTTGTAATCGGGCGAGTTTCTACTTTCAGATGCAACAGAAATTTTGCGGATTGGTCAATCCGTTCGCTAGATATTGCAGTTTTGATGTAAGAAACGCTTGAGAAACTCAAAATTTTCGCAGTTCTGATGCTCGAAACTAATAACTAGAACGGCCTAGGGGAAAACTACTCACACCGTTGTAATCGGGCGAGTTTCTACTTTCAGATGCAACAGAAATTTTGCGGATTGGTCAATCCGTTCGCGAGATATGGCAGTTTTGAGGTAAGAAACGCTTGAAAAACTCAAAATCTTCGCAGTTCTGATGCTCGAAACGAATAACTAGAACGGCCTAGGGGAAAACTACTCATACCGTTGTAATCGGGCGAGTTTCTACTTTCAGATGCAACAGAAATTTTGCGGATTGGTCAATCCGTTCGCGAGATATGGCAGTTTTGATGTACGAAACGCTTGAAAAACTCAAAATTTTCGCAGTTCTGATGCTCGAAACGAATAACTAGAACGGCCTAGGGGAAAACTACTCATACCGTTGTAATCTAGCGAGTTTCTACTTTCAGATGCAACAGAAATTTTGCGGATTGGTCAATCCGTTCGCGAGATATTGCAGTTTTGATGTAAGAAACGCTTGAGAAACTCAAAATTTTCGCAGTTCTGATGCTCGAAACGAATAACTAGAACGGCCTAGGGGAAAACTACTCATACCGTTGTAATCGGGCGAGTTTCTACTTTCAGATGCAACAGAAATTTTGCGGATTGGTCAATCCGTTCGCGAGATATGGCAGTTTTGAGGTAAGAAACGCTTGAAAAACTCAAAATCTTCGCAGTTCTGATGCTCGAAACGAATAACTAGAACGGCCTAGGGGAAAACTACTCATACCGTTGTAATCGGGCGAGTTTCTACTTTCAGATGCAACAGAAATTTTGCGGATTGGTCAATCCGTTCGCGAGATATGGCAGTTTTGAGGTAAGAAACGCTTGAAAAACTCAAAATTTTCGCAGTTCTGATGCTCGAAACGAATAACTAGAACGGCCTAGGGGAAAACTACTCATACCGTTGTAATCGGGCGAGTTTCTACTTTCAGATGCAACAGAAATTTTGCGGATTGGTCAATCCGTTCGCGAGATATGGCAGTTTTGAGGTAAGAAACGCTTGAAAAACTCAAAATTTTCGCAGTTCTGATGCTCGAAACGAATAACTAGAACGGCCTAGGGGAAAACTACTCATACCGTTGTAATCGGGCGAGTTTCTACTTTCAGATGCAACAGAAATTTTGCGGATTGGTCAATCCGTTCGCGAGATATGGCAGTTTTGAGGTACGAAACGCTTGAAAAACTCAAAATTTTCGCAGTTCTGATGCTCGAAACGAATAACTAGAACGGCCTAGGGGAAAACTACTCATACCGTTGTAATCGGGCGAGTTTCTACTTTCAGATGCAACAGAAATTTTGCGGATTGGTCAATCCGTTCGCGAGATATTGCAGTTTTGATGTAAGAAACGCTTGAGAAACTCAAAATTTTCGCAGTTCTGATGCTCGAAACGAATAACTAGAACGGCCTAGGGGAAAACTACTCATACCGTTGTAATCGGGCGAGTTTCTACTTTCAGATGCAACAGAAATTTTGCGGATTGGTCAATCCGTTCGCGAGATATGGCAGTTTTGAGGTACGAAACGCTTGAAAAACTCAAAATTTTCGCAGTTCTGATGCTCGAAACGAATAACTAGAACGGCCTAGGGGAAAACTACTCATACCGTTGTAATCGGGCGAGTTTCTACTTTCAGATGCAACAGAAATTTTGCGGATTGGTCAATCCGTTCGCGAGATATGGCTGTTTTGAGGTGAGAAACGCTTGAAAAACACAAAATTTTCGCAGTTCTGATGCTAGAAACGAATAACTAGAACGGCCTAGGGGAAAACTACTCATACGGTTGTAATCGGGCGAGTTTCTACTTTCAGATGCAACAGAAATTTTGCGGATTGGCCAATCCGTTCGCGAGATATTGCAGTTTTGATGTAAGAAACGCTTGAGAAACTCAAAATTTTCGCAGTTCTGAGGCTCGAAACTAATAACTAGAACGGCCTAGGGGAAAACTACTCATACCGTTGTAATCGGGCGAGTTTCTACTTTCAGATGCAACAGAAATTTTGCGGATTGGTCAATCCGTTCGCGAGATATGGCAGTTTTGAGGTAAGAAACGCTTGAAAAACTCAAAATTTTCGCAGTTCTGATGCTCGAAACGAATAACTAGAACGGCCTAGGGGAAAACTACTCATACCGTTGTAATCGGGCGAGTTTCTACTTTCAGATGCAACAGAAATTTTGCGGATTGGTCAATCCGTTCGCGAGATATGGCAGTTTTGAGGTACGAAACGCTTGAAAAACTCGAAATTTTCGCAGTTCTGATGCTCGAAACGAATAACTAGAACGGCCTAGGGGAAAACTACTCACACCGTTGTAATCGGGCGAGTTTCTACTTACAGATGCAACAGAAATTTTGCGGATTGGTCAATCCGTTCGCGAGATATGGCAGTTTTGAGGTGAGAAACGCTTGAAAAACACAAAATTTTCGCAGTTCTGATGCTCGAAACGAATCACTAGAACGGCCTAGGGGAAAACTACTCATACGGTTGTAATCGGGCGAGTTTCTACTTTCAGATGCAACAGAAATTTTGCGGATTGGTCAATCCGTTCGCGAGATATTGCAGTTTTGATGTAAGAAACGCTTGAGAAACTCAAAATTTTCGCAGTTCTGATGCTCGAAACTAATAACTAGAACGGCCTAGGGGAAAACTACTCATACGGTTGTAATCGGGCGAGTTTCTACTTTCAGATGCAACAGAAATTTTACGGATTGGTCAATCCGTTCGCGAGATATGGCAGTTTTGAGGTAAGAAGCGCTTGAAAAACTCAAAATTTTCGCAGATCTGATGCTCGAAACGAATAACTAGAACGGCCTAGGGGAAAACTACTCATACCGTTGTAATCGGGCGAGTTTCTACTTTCAGATGCAACAGAAATTTTGCGGATTGGTCAATCCGTTCGCGAGATATTGCAGTTTTGAGGTACGAAACGCTTGAAAAACTCAAAATTTTCGCAGTTCTGATGCTCGAAACGAATAACTAGAACGGCCTAGGGGAAAACTACTCATACGGTTGTAATCGGGCGAGTTTCTACTTTCAGATGCAACAGAAATTTTGCGGATTGGCCAATCCGTTCGCGAGATATTGCAGTTTTGATGTAAGAAACGCTTGAGAAACTCAAAATTTTCGCAGTTCTGATGCTCGAAACTACTAACTAGAACGGCCTAGGGGAAAACTACTCATACCGTTGTAATCGGGCGAGTTTCTACTTTCAGATGCAACAGAAATTTTGCGGATTGGTCAATCCGTTCGCGAGATATGGCAGTTTTGATGTACGAAACGCTTGAAAAACTCAAAATTTTCGCAGTTCTGATGCTCGAAACGAATAACTAGAACGGCCTAGGGGAAAACTACTCATACCGTTGTAATCGGGCGAGTTTCTACTTTCAGATGCAACAGAAATTTTGCGGATTGGTCAATCCGTTCGCGAGATATGGCAGTTTTGAGGTAAGAAGCGCTTGAAAAACTCAAAATTTTCGCAGTTCTGATGCTCGAAACGAATAACTAGAACGGCCTAGGGGAAAACCACTCATACCGTTGTAATCGGGCGAGTTTCTACTTTCAGATGCAACAGAAATTTTGCGGATTGGTCAATCCGTTCGCGAGATATGGCAGTTTTGAGGTACGAAACGCTTGAAAAACTCAAAATTTTCGCAGTTCTGATGCTCGAAACGAATAACTAGAACAGCCTAGGGGAAAACTACTCATACCGTTGTAATTGGGCGAGTTTCTACTTACAGATGCAACAGAAATTTTGCGGATTGGTCAATCCGTTCGCGAGATATTGCAGTTTTGATGTAAGAAACGCTTGAGAAACTCAAAATTTTCGCAGTTCTGATGCTCGAAACTAATAACTAGAACGGCCTAGGGGAAAACTACTCATACGGTTGTAATCGGGCGAGTTTCTACTTTCAGATGCAACAGAAATTTTGCGGATTGGTCAATCCGTTCGCGAGATATTGCAGTTTTGATGTAAGAAACGCTTGAGAAACTCAAAATTTTCGCAGTTCTGATGCTCGAAACTAATAACTAGAACGGCCTAGGGGAAAACTACTCATACGGTTGTAATCGGGCGAGTTTCTACTTTCAGATGCAACAGAAATTTTGCGGATTGGTCAATCCGTTCGCGAGATATTGCAGTTTCGATGTAAGAAACGCTTGAGAAACTCAAAATTTTCGCAGTTCTGATGCTCGAATCTAATAACTAGAACGGCCTAGGGGAAAACTACTCATACCGTTGTAATCGGGCGAGTTTCTACTTTCAGATGCAACAGAAATTTTGCGGATTGGTCAATCCGTTCGCGAGATATGGCAGTTTTGAGGTAAGAAACGCTTGAAAAACTCAAAATCTTCGCAGTTCTGATGCTCGAAACGAATAACTAGAACGGCCTAGGGGAAAACTACTCATACCGTTGTAATCGGGCGAGTTTCTACTTTCAGATGCAACAGAAATTTTGCGGATTGGTCAATCCGTTCGCGAGATATGGCAGTTTTGAGGTAAGAAACGCTTGAAAAACTCAAAATTTTCGCAGTTCTGATGCTCGAAACGAATAACTAGAACGGCCTAGGGGAAAACTACTCATACCGTTGTAATCGGGCGAGTTTCTACTTTCAGATGCAACAGAAATTTTGCGGATTGGTCAGTCCGTTCGCGAGATATGGCAGTTTTGAGGTAAGAAACGCTTGAAAAACTCAAAATTTTCGCAGTTCTGATGCTCGAAACGAATAACTAGAACGGCCTAGGGGAAAACTACTCATACCGTTGTAATTGGGCGAGTTTCTACTTTCAGATGCAACAGAAATTTTGCAGATTGGTCAATCCGTTCGCGAGATATGGCAGTTTTGAGGTACGAAACGCTTGAAAAACTCAAAATTTTCGCAGTTCTGATGCTCGAAACGAATAACTAGAACGGCCTAGGGGAAAACTACTCATACCGTTGTAATCGGGCGAGTTTCTACTTTCAGATGCAACAGAAATTTTGCGGATTGGTCAATCCGTTCGCGAGATATTGCAGTTTTGATGTAAGAAACGCTTGAGAAACTCAAAATTTTCGCAGTTCTGATGCTCGAAACTAATAACTAGAACGGCCTAGGGGAAAACTACTCATACGGTTGTAATCGGGCGAGTTTCTACTTTCAGATGCAACAGAAATTTTGCGGATTGGCCAATCCGTTCGCGAGATATTGCAGTTTTGATGTAAGAAACGCTTGAGAAACTCAAAATTTTCGCAGTTCTGATGCTCGAAACTAATAACTAGAACGGCCTAGGGGAAAACTACTCATACCGTTGTAATCGGGCGAGTTTCTACTTTCAGATTCAACAGAAATTTTGCGGATTGGTCAATCCGTTCGCGAGATATGGCAGTTTTGAGGTAAGAAACGCTTGAAAAACTCAAAATTTTCGCAGTTCTGATGCTCGAAACGAATAACTAGAACGGCCTAGGGGAAAACTACTCATACCGTTGTAATCGGGCGAGTTTCTACTTTCAGATGCAACAGAAATTTTGCGGATTGGTCAATCCGTTCGCTAGATATTGCAGTTTTGATGTAAGAAACGCTTGAGAAACTCAAAATTTTCGCAGTTCTGATGCTCGAAACTAATAACTAGAACGGCCTAGGGGAAAACTACTCATACCGTTGTAATCGGGCGAGTTTCTACTTTCAGATGCAACAGAAATTTTGCGGATTGGTCAATCCGTTCGCGAGATATTGCAGTTTCGATGTAAGAAACGCTTGAGAAACTCAAAATTTTCGCAGTTCTGATGCTCGAATCTAATAACTAGAACGGCCTAGGGGAAAACTACTCATACCGTTGTAATCGGGCGAGTTTCTACTTTCAGATGCAACAGAAATTTTGCGGATTGGTCAATCCGTTCGCGAGATATGGCAGTTTTGAGGTAAGAAACGCTTGAAAAACTCAAAATCTTCGCAGTTCTGATGCTCGAAACGAATAACTAGAACGGCCTAGGGGAAAACTACTCATACCGTTGTAATCGGGCGAGTTTCTACTTTCAGATGCAACAGAAATTTTGCGGATTGGTCAATCCGTTCGCGAGATATGGCAGTTTTGAGGTAAGAAACGCTTGAAAAACTCAAAATTTTCGCAGTTCTGATGCTCGAAACGAATAACTAGAACGGCCTAGGGGAAAACTACTCATACCGTTGTAATCGGGCGAGTTTCTACTTTCAGATGCAACAGAAATTTTGCGGATTGGTCAATCCGTTCGCGAGATATGGCAGTTTTGAGGTAAGAAACGCTTGAAAAACTCAAAATTTTCGCAGTTCTGATGCTCGAAACGAATAACTAGAACGGCCTAGGGGAAAACTACTCATACCGTTGTAATTGGGCGAGTTTCTACTTTCAGATGCAACAGAAATTTTGCGGATTGGTCAATCCGTTCGCGAGATATGGCAGTTTTGAGGTACGAAACGCTTGAAAAACTCAAAATTTTCGCAGTTCTGATGCTCGAAACGAATAACTAGAACGGCCTAGGGGAAAACTACTCATACCGTTGTAATCGGGCGAGTTTCTACTTTCAGATGCAACAGAAATTTTGCGGATTGGTCAATCCGTTCGCGAGATATTGCAGTTTTGATGTAAGAAACGCTTGAGAAACTCAAAATTTTCGCAGTTCTGATGCTCGAAACTAATAACTAGAACGGCCTAGGGGAAAACTACTCATACGGTTGTAATCGGGCGAGTTTCTACTTTCAGATGCAACAGAAATTTTGCGGATTGGCCAATCCGTTCGCGAGATATTGCAGTTTTGATGTAAGAAACGCTTGAGAAACTCAAAATTTTCGCAGTTCTGATGCTCGAAACTAATAACTAGAACGGCCTAGGGGAAAACTACTCATACCGTTGTAATCGGGCGAGTTTCTACTTTCAGATTCAACAGAAATTTTGCGGATTGGTCAATCCGTTCGCGAGATATGGCAGTTTTGAGGTAAGAAACGCTTGAAAAACTCAAAATTTTCGCAGTTCTGATGCTCGAAACGAATAACTAGAACGGCCTAGGGGAAAACTACTCATACCGTTGTAATCGGGCGAGTTTCTACTTTCAGATGCAACAGAAATTTTGCGGATTGGTCAATCCGTTCGCTAGATATTGCAGTTTTGATGTAAGAAACGCTTGAGAAACTCAAAATTTTCGCAGTTCTGATGCTCGAAACTAATAACTAGAACGGCCTAGGGGAAAACTACTCATACCGTTGTAATCGGGCGAGTTTCTACTTTCAGATGCAACAGAAATTTTGCGGATTGGTCAATCCGTTCGCGAGATATGGCAGTTTTGAGGTAAGAAACGCTTGAAAAACTCAAAATCTTCGCAGTTCTGATGCTCGAAACGAATAACTAGAACGGCCTAGGGGAAAACTACTCATACCGTTGTAATCGGGCGAGTTTCTACTTTCAGATGCAACAGAAATTTTGCGGATTGGTCAATCCGTTCGCGAGATATGGCAGTTTTGATGTACGAAACGCTTGAAAAACTCAAAATTTTCGCAGTTCTGATGCTCGAAACGAATAACTAGAACGGCCTAGGGGAAAACTACTCATACCGTTGTAATCGGGCGAGTTTCTACTTTCAGATGCAACAGAAATTTTGCGGATTGGTCAATCCGTTCGCGAGATATGGCAGTTTTGAGGTAAGAAACGCTTGAAAAACTCAAAATTTTCGCAGTTCTGATGCTCGAAACGAATAACTAGAACGGCCTAGGGGAAAACTACTCATACCGTTGTAATCGGGCGAGTTTCTACTTTCAGATGCAACAGAAATTTTGCGGATTGGTCAATCCGTTCGCGAGATATGGCAGTTTTGAGGTAAGAAACGCTTGAAAAACTCAAAATTTTCGCAGTTCTGATGCTCGAAACGAATAACTAGAACGGCCTAGGGGAAAACTACTCATACCGTTGTAATCGGGCGAGTTTCTACTTTCAGATGCAACAGAAATTTTGCGGATTGGTCAATCCGTTCGCGAGATATGGCAGTTTTGAGGTACGAAACGCTTGAAAAACTCAAAATTTTCGCAGTTCTGATGCTCGAAACGAATAACTAGAACGGCCTAGGGGAAAACTACTCATACCGTTGTAATCGGGCGAGTTTCTACTTTCAGATGCAACAGAAATTTTGCGGATTGGTCAATCCGTTCGCGAGATATGGCTGTTTTGAGGTGAGAAACGCTTGAAAAACACAAAATTTTCGCAGTTCTGATGCTAGAAACGAATAACTAGAACGGCCTAGGGGAAAACTACTCACACGGTTGTAATCGGGCGAGTTTCTACTTTCAGATGCAACAGAAATTTTGCGGATTGGTCAATCCGTTCGCGAGATATTGCAGTTTTGATGTAAGAAACGCTTGAGAAACTCAAAATTTTCGCAGTTCTGATGCTCGAAACTAATAACTAGAACGGCCTAGGGGAAAACTACTCATACGGTTGTAATCGGGCGAGTTTCTACTTTCAGATGCAACAGAAATTTTGCGGATTGGCCAATCCGTTCGCGAGATATTGCAGTTTTGATGTAAGAAACGCTTGAGAAACTCAAAATTTTCGCAGTTCTGAGGCTCGAAACTAATAACTAGAACGGCCTAGGGGAAAACTACTCATACCGTTGTAATCGGGCGAGTTTCTACTTTCAGATGCAACAGAAATTTTGCGGATTGGTCAATCCGTTCGCGAGATATGGCAGTTTTGAGGTAAGAAACGCTTGAAAAACTCAAAATTTTCGCAGTTCTGATGCTCGAAACGAATAACTAGAACGGCCTAGGGGAAAACTACTCATACCGTTGTAATCGGGCGAGTTTCTACTTTCAGATGCAACAGAAATTTTGCGGATTGGTCAATCCGTTCGCGAGATATGGCAGTTTTGAGGTACGAAACGCTTGAAAAACTCAAAATTTTCGCAGTTCTGATGCTCGAAACGAATAACTAGAACGGCCTAGGGGAAAACTACTCATACCGTTGTAATCGGGCGAGTTTCTACTTTCAGATGCAACAGAAATTTTGCGGATTGGTCAATCCGTTCGCGAGATATTGCAGTTTTGATGTAAGAAACGCTTGAGAAACTCAAAATTTTCGCAGTTCTGATGCTCGAAACTAATAACTAGAACGGCCTAGGGGAAAACTACTCATACGGTTGTAATCGGGCGAGTTTCTACTTTCAGATGCAACAGAAATTTTGCGGATTGGCCAATCCGTTCGCGAGATATTGCAGTTTTGATGTAAGAAACGCTTGAGAAACTCAAAATTTTCGCAGTTCTGATGCTCGAAACTAATAACTAGAACGGCCTAGGGGAAAACTACTGATACCGTTGTAATCGGGCGAGTTTCTACTTTCAGATGCAACAGAAATTTTGCGGATTGGTCAATCCGTTCGCGAGATATGGCAGTTTTGAGGTACGAAACGCTTGAAAAACTCAAAATTCTCGCAGTTCTGATGCTCGAAACGAATAACTAGAACGGCCTAGGGGAAAACTACTCATACGGTTGTAATCGGGCGAGTTTCTACTTTCAGATGCAACAGAAATTTTGCGGATTGGTCAATCCGTTCGCGAGATATGGCAGTTTTGAGGTACGAAACGCTTGAAAAACTCAAAATTCTCGCAGTTCTGATGCTCGAAACGAATAACTAGAACGGCCTAGGGGAAAACTACTCATACCGTTGTAATCGGGCGAGTTTCTACTTTCAGATGCAACAGAAATTTTGCGGATTGGTCAATCTGTTCGCGAGATATTGCAGTTTTGATGTAAGAAACGCTTGAGAAACTCAAAATTTTCGCAGTTCTGATGCTCGAAACTAATAACTAGAACGGCCTAGGGGAAAACTACTCATACGTTTGTAATCGGGCGAGTTTCTACTTTCAGATGCAACAGAAATTTTGCGGATTGGTCAATCCGTTCGCGAGATATGGCAGTTTTGAGGTGAGAAACGCTTGAAAAACACAAAATTTTCGCAGTTCTGATGCTCGAAACGATTAACTAGAACGGCCTAGGGGAAAACTACTCATACCGTTGTAATCGGGCGAGTTTCTACTTACAGATGCAACAGAAATTTTGCGGATTGGTCAATCCGTTCGCGAGATATGGCAGTTTTGAGGTGAGAAACGCTTGAAAAACACAAAATTTTCGCAGTTCTGATTCTCGAAACGAATAACTAGAACGGCCTAGGGGAAAACTTCTCATACGGTTGTAATCGGGCGAGTTTCTACTTTCAGATGCAACAGAAATTTTGCGGATTGGTCAATCCGTTCGCGAGATATTGCAGTTTTGATGTAAGAAACGCTTGAGAAACTCAAAATTTTCGCAGTTCTGATGCTCGAAACTAATAACTAGAACGGCCCAGGGGAAAACTACTCATACGGTTGTAATCGGGCGAGTTTCTACTTTCAGATGCAACAGAAATTTTGCGGATTGGTCAATCCGTTCGCGAGATATTGCAGTTTTGATGTAAGAAACGCTTGAGAAACTCAAAATTTTCGCAGTTCTGATGCTCGAAACTAATAACTAGAACGGCCTAGGGGAAAACTACTCATACCGTTGTAATCGGGCGAGTTTCTACTTTCAGATGCAACAGAAATTTTGCGGATTGGTCAATCCGTTCGCGAGATATGGCAGTTTTGAGGTAAGAAACGCTTGAAAAACTCAAAATCTTCGCAGTTCTGATGCTCGAAACGAATAACCAGAACGGCCTAGGGGAAAACTACTCATACCGTTGTAATCGGGCGAGTTTCTACTTTCAGATGCAACAGAAATTTTGCGGATTGGTCAATCCGTTCGCGAGATATGGCAGTTTTGAGGTACGAAACGCTTGAAAAACTCAAAATTTTCGCAGTTCTGATGCTCGAAACGTATAACTTGAACGGCCTAGGGGAAAACTACTCATACCGTTGTAATCGGGCGAGTTTCTACTTTCAGATGCAACAGAAATTTTGCGGATTGGTCAATCCGTTCGCGAGATATTGCAGTTTTGATGTAAGAAACACTTGAGAAACTCAAAATTTTCGCAGTTCTGATGCTCGAAACTAATAACTAGAACGGCCTAGGGGAAAACTACACATACCGTTGTAATCGGGCGAGTTTCTACTTTCAGATGCAACAGAAATTTTGCGGATTGGTCAATCCGTTCGCGAGATATGGCAGTTTTGAGGTAAGAAACTCTTGAAAAACTCAAAATTTTCGCAGTTCTGATGCTTGAAACGAATAACTAGAACGGCCTAGGGGAAAACTACTCATACCGTTGTAATCGGGCGAGTTTCTACTTACAGATGCAACAGAAATTTTGCGGATTGGTCAATCTGTTCGCGAGATATGGCAGTTTTGAGGTGAAAAACGCTTGAAAAACACAAAATTTTCGCAGTTCTGATGCTCGAAACGAATAACTAGAACGGCCTAGGGGAAAACTACTCATACGGTTGTAATCGGGCGAGTTTCTACTTTCAGATGCAACAGAAATTTTGCGGATTGGTCAATCCGTTCGCGAGATATTGCAGTTTTGATGTAAGAAACGCTTGAGAAACTCAAAATTTTCGCAGTTCTGATGCTCGAAACTAATAACTAGAACGGCCTAGGGGAAAACTACTCATACCGTTGTAATCGGGCGAGTTTCTACTTTCAGATGCAACAGAAATTTTGCGGATTGGTCAATCCGTTCGCGAGATATGGCAGTTTTGAGGTAAGAAACGCTTGAAAAACTCAAAATCTTCGCAGTTCTGATGCTCGAAACGAATAACTAGAACGGCCTAGGGGAAAACTACTCATACCGTTGTAATCGGGCGAGTTTCTACTTTCAGATGCAACAGAAATTTTGCGGATTGGTCAATCCGTTCGCGAGATATGGCAGTTTTGAGGTAAGAAACGCTTGAAAAACTCAAAATTTTCACAGTTCTGATGCTCGAAACGAATAACTAGAACGGCCTAGGGGAAAACTACTCATACCGTTGTAATCGGGCGAGTTTCTACTTTCAGATGCAACAGAAATTTTGCGGATTGGTCAATCCGTTCGCGAGATATGGCAGTTTTGAGGTAAGAAACGCTTGAAAATCTCAAAATTTTCGCAGTTCTGATGCTCGAAACGAATAACTAGAACGGCCTAGGGGAAAACTACTCATACCGTTGTAATCGGGCGAGTTTCTACTTTCAGATGCAACAGAAATTTTGCGGATTGGTCAATCCGTTCGCGAGATATGGCAGTTTTGAGGTACGAAACGCTTGAAAAACTCAAAATTTTCGCAGTTCTGATGCTCGAAACGAATAACTAGAACGGCCTAGGGGAAAACTACTCATACCGTTGTAATCGGGCGAGTTTCTACTTTCAGATGCAACAGAAATTTTGCGGATTGGTCAATCCGTTCGCGAGATATTGCAGTTTTGATGTAAGAAACGCTTGAGAAACTCAAAATTTTCGCAGTTCTGATGCTCGAAACTAATAACTAGAACGGCCTAGGGGAAAACTACTCATACCGTTGTAATCGGGCGAGTTTCTACTTTCAGATGCAACAGAAATTTTGCGGATTGGTCAATCTGTTCGCGAGATATGGCAGTTTTGGGGTACGAAACGCTTGAAAAACTCAAAATTCTCGCAGTTCTGATGCTCGAAACGAATAACTAGAACGGCCTAGGGGAAAACTACTCATACCGTTGTAATCGGGCGAGTTTCTACTTTCAGATGCAACAGAAATTTTGCGGATTGGTCAATCCGTTCGCGAGATATGGCAGTTTTGAGGTACGAAACGCTTGAAAAACTCAAAATTCTCGCAGTTCTGATGCTCGAAAAGAATAACTAGAACGGCCTAGGGGAAAACTACTCATACCGTTGTAATCGGGCGAGTTTCTACTTTCAGATGCAACAGAAATTTTGCGGATTGGTCAATCCGTTCGCGAGATATGGCAGTTTTGAGGTGAGAAACGCTTGAAAAACACAAAATTTTCGCAGTTCTGATGCTCGAAACGAATAACTAGAACGGCCTAGGGGAAAACTACTCATACCGTTGTAATCGGGCGAGTTTCTACTTACAGATGCAACAGAAATTTTGCGGATTGGTCAATCCGTTCGCGAGATATGGCAGTTTTGAGGTGAGAAACGCTTGAAAAACACAAAATTTTCGCAGTTCTGATGCTCGAAACGAATAACTAGAACGGCCTAGGGGAAAACTTCTCATACGGTTGTAATCGGGCGAGTTTCTACTTTCAGATGCAACAGAAATTTTGCGGATTGGTCAATCCGTTCGCGAGATATTGCAGTTTTGATGTAAGAAACGCTTGAGAAACTCAAAATTTTCGCAGTTCTGATGCTCGAAACTAATAACTAGAACGGCCTAGGGGAAAACTACTCATACCGTTGTAATCGGGCGAGTTTCTACTTTCAGATGCAACAGAAATTTTGCGGATTGGTCAATCTGTTCGCGAGATATGGCAGTTTTGGGGTACGAAACGCTTGAAAAACTCAAAATTCTCGCAGTTCTGATGCTCGAAACGAATAACTAGAACGGCCTAGGGGAAAACTACTCATACCGTTGTAATCGGGCGAGTTTCTACTTTCAGATGCAACAGAAATTTTGCGGATTGGTCAATCCGTTCGCGAGATATGGCAGTTTTGAGGTACGAAACGCTTGAAAAACTCAAAATTCTCGCAGTTCTGATGCTCGAAAAGAATAACTAGAACGGCCTAGGGGAAAACTACTCATACCGTTGTAATCGGGCGAGTTTCTACTTTCAGATGCAACAGAAATTTTGCGGATTGGTCAATCCGTTCGCGAGATATGGCAGTTTTGAGGTGAGAAACGCTTGAAAAACACAAAATTTTCGCAGTTCTGATGCTCGAAACGAATAACTAGAACGGCCTAGGGGAAAACTACTCATACCGTTGTAATCGGGCGAGTTTCTACTTACAGATGCAACAGAAATTTTGCGGATTGGTCAATCCGTTCGCGAGATATGGCAGTTTTGAGGTGAGAAACGCTTGAAAAACACAAAATTTTCGCAGTTCTGATGCTCGAAACGAATAACTAGAACGGCCTAGGGGAAAACTTCTCATACGGTTGTAATCGGGCGAGTTTCTACTTTCAGATGCAACAGAAATTTTGCGGATTGGTCAATCCGTTCGCGAGATATTGCAGTTTTGATGTAAGAAACGCTTGAGAAACTCAAAATTTTCGCAGTTCTGATGCTCGAAACTAATAACTAGAACGGCCTAGGGGAAAACTACTCATACGGTTGTAATCGGGCGAGTTTCTACTTTCAGATGCAACAGAAATTTTGCGGATTGGTCAATCCGTTCGCGAGATAGTGCAGTTTTGATGTAAGAAACGCTTGAGAAACTCAAAATTTTCGCAGTTCTGATGCTCGAAACTAATAACTAGAACGGCCTAGGGGAAAACTACTCATACCGTTGTAATCGGGCGAGTTTCTATTTTCAGATGCAACAGAAATTTTGCGGATTGGTCAATCCGTTCGCGAGATATGGCAGTTTTGAGGTAAGAAACGCTTGAAAAACTCAAAATCTTCGCAGTTCTGATGCTCGAAACGAATAACTAGAACGGCCTAGGGGAAAACTACTCATACCGTTGTAATCGGGCGAGTTTCTACTTTCAGATGCAACAGAAATTTTGCGGATTGGTCAATCCGTTCGCGAGATATTGCAGTTTTGATGTAAGAAACACTTGAGAAACTCAAAATTTTCGCAGTTCTGATGCTCGAAACTAATAACTAGAACGGCCTAGTGGAAAACTACACATACCGTTGTAATCGGGCGAGTTTCTACTTTCAGATGCAACAGAAATTTTGCGGATTGGTCAATCCGTTCGCGAGATATGGCAGTTTTGAGGTAAGAAACTCTTGAAAAACTCAAAATTTTCGCAGTTCTGATGCTTGAAACGAATAACTAGAACGGCCTAGGGGAAAACTACTCATACCGTTATAATCGGGCGAGTTTCTACTTACAGATGCAACAGAAATTTTGCGGATTGGTCAATCCGTTCGCGAGATATGGCAGTTTTGAGGTGAGAAACGCTTGAAAAACACAAAATTTTCGCAGTTCTGATGCTCGAAACGAATAACTAGAACGGCCTAGGGGAAAACTACTCATACGGTTGTAATCGGGCGAGTTTCTACTTTCAGATGCAACAGAAATTTTGCGGATTGGTCAATCCGTTCGCGAGATATTGCAGTTTTGATGTAAGAAACGCTTGAGAAACTCAAAATTTTCGCAGTTCTGATGCTCGAAACTAATAACTAGAACGGCCTAGGGGAAAACTACTCATACGGTTGTAATCGGGCGAGTTTCTACTTTCAGATGCAACAGAAATTTTGCGGATTGGTCAATCCGTTCGCGAGATATTGCAGTTTTGATGTAAGAAACGCTTGAGAAACTCAACATTTTCGCATTTCTGATGCTCGAAACGAATAACTAGAACGGCCTAGGGGAAAACTACTCATACCGTTGTAATCGGGCGAGTTTCTACTTTCAGATGCAACAGAAATTTTGCGGATTGGTCAATCCGTTCGCGAGATATGGCAGTTTTGAGGTGAGAAACGCTTGAAAAACACAAAATTTTCGCAGTTCTGATGCTCGAAACAAATAACTAGAACGGCCTAGGGGAAAACTACTCATACCGTTGTAATGGGGCGAGTTTCTGCTTTCAGATGCAACAGAAACTTTGCGGATTGGTCAATCCGTTCGCGAGATATGGCAGTTTTGAGGTAAGAAACGCTTGAGAAACTCCAAATCTTCGCAGTTCTGATGCTCGAAACGAATAACTAGAACGGCCTAGGGGAAAAC
>NW_027480356.1:0-17986 GCF_051014685.1 Ptiloglossa arizonensis
TTATACGTTATACGTTATACGTTATACCTTATACGTTATACGTTATATGTTATACGTTATACGTTATACGTTATACGTTATACGTTATACGTTATACGTTATACGTTATACGTTATACGTTATACGTAATACGTTATACGTTAGAGGTCGTGCCTTATAGGTGATACGTCATACGTTATACGTCATACGTTATACGTTATACGTTATACATTATACGTCATAAGTTATACGTTATACGTTATACGTTATACGTTATACGTTATACGTTATACGTTATACGTTATACGTTATACGTTATACTTTATACGTTATACGTTATACGTTATACGTTATACGTTATACGTTATACGTTATACGTTATACGTTATACGTTGTACGTTATACGTTATACGTTATATATTATACATTATACGTTATACGTTATACGTTATACGGTATACGTTAGAGAATATACGTTATACGTTATACGTTATACGTTATAGAATATACGTTATAGGTTATACGTTATACGATATACGTTATACGTTATACGTTATACGTCATTCGTTATACGTTAGACGTTACACAATATAGGTTATACGTTATACGTTATACGTTGTACGTTATACGTTATACGTTATACGTTATACGTTATACGTTATACGTTATACGTTATACGTTATACGTTATACGTTATACGTTATACGTTATACGTTATACGTTATACGTTATAGAATATACGTTATGGGTTATACGTTATACGTTATACGATATACGTTATACGTTATACGTTATACGTTATACGTTATACGTTATACGTTATACGTTATACGTTATACCTTATACGTTAGACGTTACACGTTATACGTTATACGTTATACGTTATACGTTATACGTTATACGTTATACGTTATACGTTATACGTTATACGTTATACGTTATACGTTATACGTTATACGTTATACGTTATACGTTATACGTTATACCTTATACGTTATACGTTATACGTTATACGTTATACGTTATACGTTATACGTTATACGTTATACGTTATACGTTATACGTTATACGTTATACGTTATACGTTATACGTTATACGTTATACGTTATACGTTATACGTAATACGTTATACGTTAGAGGTCGTTCCTTATAGGTGATACGTCATACGTTATACGTTATACGTCATACGTTATACGTTATACGTTATACGTTATACGTTATACGTTATACGTTATACGTTATACGTTATACGTTATACGTTATACGATATACGTTATACGTTATACGTTATACGTTATACGTTATACGTTATACGTAATACGTTATACGTTATACGTTATACGTTGTACGTTATACGTCATTCGTTATACTTTAGACGTTACACAATATAGGTTATACGTGATACGTTATACGTTATACGTTATACGTTATACGTTATACGTTAAACGTTATACGTTATACGTTATACGTTATACGTTATACGTTATACGTTATACGTTATACGTTATACGTTATACGTTATACGTTATACGTTATACATTATACGTTATACGTCATTCGTTATACTTTAGACGTTACACAATATAGGTTATACGTGATACGTTATACGTTATACGTTATACGTTATACGTTATACGTTATACGTTATACGTTATACGTTATACGTTATACGTTATACGTTATACGTTATACGCTATACGTTATACGTTATACGTTATACGTTATACGTTATACGTTATACGTCATACGTTATACGTTATACGTAAGACGTTATAAGCTATACGTTATACGTTAGACGTCATACGTTATACGTTATGCGTCATACGTTATACGTTATACGTTATACGTTATAGGTCATACCTTATTCGTGATACGTCATACCTTATACGTTAAACGTTCTACGTTATACGTTATACGTTATGCGTTATAGGTCATACCTTATTCGTGATACGTCATACGTTATACGTTATACGTTCTACGTTATACGTTATACGTTATACGTTACACGTTATACGTTATACGTTATACGTTATACGTTCTACGTTCTACGTTATGCGCTATACGTTATACGTTATACGTTATACGTTATACGTTATACGTTATACGTTATACGTTATACGTTATACGTTATACGTTATACGTTATACGTTATACGTTATACGTTATACGTTATACGTTATACGTTATACGTTATACGTTATACGTTATACGTTATACGTTATACGTTATACGTTATACGTTATACGTTATACGTTATACGTTATACGTTATACGTTATACGTTATACGTTATACGTTATACGTTATACGTTATACGTTATACGTTATACGTTATACGTTATACGTTATACGTTAGAGGTCGTTCCTTATAGGTGATACGTCATACGTTATACGTTATACGTTATACGTTATACGTTATACGTTATACGTTATACGTTATACGTTATACGTTATACGTTATACGTTATACGTTATGCGTTATACGTTATACGTTATACGTTATACGTTATACGTTATACGTTATACGTTATACGTTATACGTTATACGTTATACGATATACGTTATACGTTATACGTTATACGTTATACGTTATACGTTATACGTTATACGTTATACGTTATACGTTATAGGTTATACGTAATACGTTATACGTTATACGTTATACGTTATACGTTATACGTTATACGTTATACGATATACGTCATACGTTATACGTTATACGTTATACATTATACGTCATAAGTTATACGTTATACGTTATACGTTATACGTTATACGTTATACGTTATACGTTATACGTTATACGTTATACGTTATACTTTATACGTTATACGTTATACGTTATACGTTATACGTTATACGTTATACGTTATACGTTATACGTTATACGTTGTACGTTATACGTTATACGTTATATATTATACATTATACGTTATACGTTATACGTTATACGGTATACGTTAGAGAATATACGTTATACGTTATACGTTATACGTTATAGAATATACGTTATAGGTTATACGTTATACGATATACGTTATACGTTATACGTTATACGTCATTCGTTATACGTTAGACGTTACACAATATAGGTTATACGTTATACGTTATACGTTGTACGTTATACGTTATACGTTATACGTTATACGTTATACGTTATACGTTATACGTTATACGTTATACGTTATACGTTATACGTTATACGTTATACGTTATACGTTATACGTTATAGAATATACGTTATGGGTTATACGTTATACGTTATACGATATACGTTATACGTTATACGTTATACGTTATACGTTATACGTTATACGTTATACGTTATACGTTATACCTTATACGTTAGACGTTACACGTTATACGTTATACGTTATACGTTATACGTTATACGTTATACGTTATACGTTATACGTTATACGTTATACGTTATACGTTATACGTTATACGTTATACGTTATACGTTATACGTTATACGTTATACCTTATACGTTATACGTTATACGTTATACGTTATACGTTATACGTTATACGTTATACGTTATACGTTATACGTTATACGTTATACGTTATACGTTATACGTTATACGTTATACGTTATACGTTATACGTAATACGTTATACGTTAGAGGTCGTTCCTTATAGGTGATACGTCATACGTTATACGTTATACGTCATACGTTATACGTTATACGTTATACGTTATACGTTATACGTTATACGTTATACGTTATACGTTATACGTTATACGTTATACGATATACGTTATACGTTATACGTTATACGTTATACGTTATACGTTATACGTAATACGTTATACGTTATACGTTATACGTTGTACGTTATACGTCATTCGTTATACTTTAGACGTTACACAATATAGGTTATACGTGATACGTTATACGTTATACGTTATACGTTATACGTTATACGTTAAACGTTATACGTTATACGTTATACGTTATACGTTATACGTTATACGTTATACGTTATACGTTATACGTTATACGTTATACGTTATACGTTATACGTTATACGTTATACGTTATACGTTATACGTTATACGTTATACGTTATACGTTATACGTTATACGTTATACGTTATACGTTATACGTTATACGTTATACGATATACGTTATACGTTATACGTTATACGTTATACGTTATACGTTATACGTTATACGTTATACGTTATACGTTATAGGGTATACGTAATACGTTATACGTTATACGTTATACGTTATACGTTATACGTTATACGTTATACGATATACGTTATACGTTATACGTTATACGTTATACGTTATACGTTATACGTTATACGTTATACGTTATACGTTATACGTTATACGTTATAAGTTATACGTTATACGTTATACGTTATACGTTATACGTTATACGTTATACGTTATACGTTATACCTTATACGTTATACGTTATACGTTATACGTTATACGTTATACGTTATACGTTATACGTTATACGTTATACGTTATACGTTATACGTTATACGTTATACGTTATACGTAATACGTTATACGTTAGAGGTCGTTCCTTATAGGTGATACGTCATACGTTATACGTTATACGTTATACGTTATACGTTATACGTTATACGTTATACGTTATACGTTATACGTTATACGTTATACGTTATACGTTATACGTTATACGTTATACGATATACGTTATACGTTATACGTTATACGTTATACGTTATACGTTATACGTAATACGTTATACGTTATACGTTATACGTTGTACGTTATACGTTATACGTTATACGTTATACGTTATACGTTATACGTTATACGTTATACGTTATACGTTATACGTTATACGTTATACGTTATATCGTTTATACGTTATACGTAATACGTTATACGTTATACGTTATACGTTATAGGTCATACCTTATTCGTGATACGTCATACGTTATACATTATACGTTCTACGTTATACGTTATACGTTATATGTTACACGTTATACGTTATACGTTACACGTTATACGTTATACGTTATACGTTATACGTTATACGTTATACGTTATACGTTATACGTTATACGTTATACGTTATACGTTATACGTTATACGTTATACGTTATACGTTATACGTTATACGTTATACGTCATACGTTATACGTTATACGTTATACGTTATACGTTATACGTTATACGTTATACGTTATACGTTATACGTTATACGTTATACGTTATACGTTATACGTTATACGTTATACGTTATACGTTATACGTTATACGTTATACGTTAGAGGTCGTTCCTTATAGGTGATACGTCATACGTTATACGTTATACGTTATACGTTATACGTTATACGTTATACGTTATACGTCATACGTTATACGTTATACGTTATTCGTTATACGTTATACGTTATACGTTATACGTTATACGTTATACGTTATACGTTATACGTTATACGTTATACGTTATACGTTATACGTTATACGTTATACGTTATACGTTATACGTTATACGTTATACGTTATACGTTATACGTTATACGTTATACGTAATACGTTATACGTTAGAGGTCGTTCCTTATAGGTGATACGTCATACGTTATACGTTATACGTTATACGTTATATGTTACACGTTATACGTTATACGTTACACGTTATACGTTATACGTTGTACGTTATACGTTATACGTTATACGTTATACGTTATAGGTTATACGTAATACGTTATACGTTATACGTTATACGTTATACGTTATACGTTATACGTTATACGTTATACGTTATACGTTATACGTTATACGTTATACGTTATACGTTATATGTTATATCGTTTATAGGTTATACGTAATACGTTATACGTTATACGTTATACGTTATACGTTATAGGTCATACCTTATTCGTGACACGTCATACGTTACACGTTATAAGTTATACGTTATACGTTATGCGTTATACGTTATGCGTTGTACGTTATACGTTATACGTTATACGTTATACGTTATACGTTATACGTTATACGTTATACGTTATACGTTATACGTTATACGTTATACGTTATACGTTATACGTTATACGTTATACGTTATACGTTATACGTTATACGTTATACGTTATACGTTATACGTTATACGTTATACGTTATACGTTATACGTTATACGTTATACGTTATACGTTATACGTTATACGTTATACGTTATACGTTAGAGGTCGTTCCTTATAGGTGATACGTCATACGTTATACGTTATACGTTATACGTTATACGTTATACGTTATACGTTATACGTCATACGTTATACGTTATACGTTATACGTTATACGTTATACGTTATACGTTATACGTTATACGTTATACGTTATACGTTATACGTTATACGTTATACGATATACGTTATACGTTATACGTTATACGTTATACGTTATACGTTATACGTTATACGTTATACGTTATACGTTATAGGTTATACGTAATACGTTATACGTTATACGTTATACGTTATACGTTATACGTTATACGTTATACGATATACGTTATACGTTATACGTTATACGTTATACGTTATACGTTATACGTTATACGTTATACGTTATACGTTATACCTTATACGTTATACGTTATATGTTATACGTTATACGTTATACGTTATACGTTATACGTTATACGTTATACGTTATACGTTATACGTTATACGTTATACGTTATACGTTATACGTAATACGTTATACGTTAGAGGTCGTGCCTTATAGGTGATACGTCATACGTTATACGTCATACGTTATACGTTATACGTTATACGTTATACGTTATACGTTATACGTTATACGTTATACGTTATACGTTATACGTTATACGTTATACGTTACACGTTATACGTTATACGTTATACCTTATACGTTATACGTTATACGTTATACGTTATACATTATACGTTATACGTTATACGTTATACGTTATACGTTATACGTTATACGTTATACGTTATAGAATATACGTTATAGGTTATACGTTATACGTTATACGTTATACGTTATACGTTATACGTTATACGTTATACGTTATACGTTATACGTTATACGTTATACGTTATACGTTATACGTTACACGTTATACGTTATACGTTATACCTTATACGTTATACGTTATACGTTACACGTTATACGTTATACGTTATACGTTATACGTTATACGTTATACGTTATACGTTATACGTTATACGTTATACGTCATACGTTATACGTTATATCGTTTATACGTTATACGTCATACGTTATACGTTATATCGTTTATACGTTATACGTAATACGTTATACGTTATACGTCATACGTTATACGTTATACGATATAAGTTATACGTTATACGTTATACGTTATACGTTATACGTTATACGTCATACGTTATACGTTATACGTTATACGTTATACGTTATACGTTATACGTTATACGTTATACGTTATACGTTATACGTTATACGTTATACATTATACGTCATAAGTTATACGTTATACGTTATACGTTATACGTTATACGTTATACGTTATACGTTATACGTTATACGTTATACGTTATACTTTATACGTTATACGTTATACGTTATACGTTATACGTTATACGTTATACGTTATACGTTATACGTTATACGTTGTACGTTATACGTTATACGTTATATATTATACATTATACGTTATACGTTATACGTTATACGGTATACGTTAGAGAATATACGTTATACGTTATACGTTATACGTTATAGAATATACGTTATAGGTTATACGTTATACGATATACGTTATACGTTATACGTTATACGTCATTCGTTATACGTTAGACGTTACACAATATAGGTTAATCGTTATACGTTATACGTTGTACGTTATACGTTATACGTTATACGTTATACGTTATACGATATACGTTATACGTTATACGTTATACGTTATACGTTATACGTTATACGTTATACGTTATACGTTATACGTTATACCTTATACGTTATACGTTATATGTTATACGTTATACGTTATACGTTATACGTTATACGTTATACGTTATACGTTATACGTTATACGTTATACGTTATACGTAATACGTTATACGTTAGAGGTCGTGCCTTATAGGTGATACGTCATACGTTATACGTCATACGTTATACGTTATACGTTATACATTATACGTCATAAGTTATACGTTATACGTTATACGTTATACGTTATACGTTATACGTTATACGTTATACGTTATACGTTATACGTTATACTTTATACGTTATACGTTATACGTTATACGTTATACGTTATACGTTATACGTTATACGTTATACGTTATACGTTGTACGTTATACGTTATACGTTATATATTATACATTATACGTTATACGTTATACGTTATACGGTATACGTTAGAGAATATACGTTATACGTTATACGTTATACGTTATAGAATATACGTTATAGGTTATACGTTATACGATATACGTTATACGTTATACGTTATACGTCATTCGTTATACGTTAGACGTTACACAATATAGGTTATACGTTATACGTTATACGTTGTACGTTATACGTTATACGTTATACGTTATACGTTATACGTTATACGTTATACGTTATACGTTATACGTTATACGTTATACGTTATACGTTATACGTTATACGTTATACGTTATAGAATATACGTTATGGGTTATACGTTATACGTTATACGATATACGTTATACGTTATACGTTATACGTTATACGTTATACGTTATACGTTATACGTTATACGTTATACCTTATACGTTAGACGTTACACGTTATACGTTATACGTTATACGTTATACGTTATACGTTATACGTTATACGTTATACGTTATACGTTATACGTTATACGTTATACGTTATACGTTATACGTTATACGTTATACGTTATACGTTATACCTTATACGTTATACGTTATACGTTATACGTTATACGTTATACGTTATACGTTATACGTTATACGTTATACGTTATACGTTATACGTTATACGTTATACGTTATACGTTATACGTTATACGTTATACGTAATACGTTATACGTTAGAGGTCGTTCCTTATAGGTGATACGTCATACGTTATACGTTATACGTCATACGTTATACGTTATACGTTATACGTTATACGTTATACGTTATACGTTATACGTTATACGTTATACGTTATACGTTATACGATATACGTTATACGTTATACGTTATACGTTATACGTTATACGTTATACGTAATACGTTATACGTTATACGTTATACGTTGTACGTTATACGTCATTCGTTATACTTTAGACGTTACACAATATAGGTTATACGTGATACGTTATACGTTATACGTTATACGTTATACGTTATACGTTAAACGTTATACGTTATACGTTATACGTTATACGTTATACGTTATACGTTATACGTTATACGTTATACGTTATACGTTATACGTTATACGTTATACATTATACGTTATACGTCATTCGTTATACTTTAGACGTTACACAATATAGGTTATACGTGATACGTTATACGTTATACGTTATACGTTATACGTTATACGTTATACGTTATACGTTATACGTTATACGTTATACGTTATACGTTATACGTTATACGCTATACGTTATACGTTATACGTTATACGTTATACGTTATACGTTATACGTCATACGTTATACGTTATACGTAAGACGTTATAAGCTATACGTTATACGTTAGACGTCATACGTTATACGTTATGCGTCATACGTTATACGTTATACGTTATACGTTATAGGTCATACCTTATTCGTGATACGTCATACCTTATACGTTAAACGTTCTACGTTATACGTTATACGTTATGCGTTATAGGTCATACCTTATTCGTGATACGTCATACGTTATACGTTATACGTTCTACGTTATACGTTATACGTTATACGTTACACGTTATACGTTATACGTTATACGTTATACGTTCTACGTTCTACGTTATGCGCTATACGTTATACGTTATACGTTATACGTTATACGTTATACGTTATACGTTATACGTTATACGTTATACGTTATACGTTATACGTTATACGTTATACGTTATACGTTATACGTTATACGTTATACGTTATACGTTATACGTTATACGTTATACGTTATACGTTATACGTTATACGTTATACGTTATACGTTATACGTTATACGTTATACGTTATACGTTATACGTTATACGTTATACGTTATACGTTATACGTTATACGTTATACGTTATACGTTATACGTTATACGTTATACGTTATACGTTAGAGGTCGTTCCTTATAGGTGATACGTCATACGTTATACGTTATACGTTATACGTTATACGTTATACGTTATACGTTATACGT
Source organism: Ptiloglossa arizonensis (assembly GCF_051014685.1). NCBI lineage: Eukaryota > Metazoa > Arthropoda > Insecta > Hymenoptera > Colletidae > Ptiloglossa > Ptiloglossa arizonensis. The sequence continues at coordinate 10,342 of NW_027480356.1, forward strand.
TATACGTTATACGTTATACGTTATACGTTATACGTTATACGTTATACGTTATACGTTATACGTTATACGTTATACGTTATACGTTATACGTTATACGTTATACGATATACGTTATACGTTATACGTTATACGTTATACGTTATACGTTATACGTTATACGTTATACGTTATACGTTATAGGTTATACGTAATACGTTATACGTTATACGTTATACGTTATACGTTATACGTTATACGTTATACGATATACGTTATACGTTATACGTTATACGTTATACGTTATACGTTATACGTTATACGTTATACGTTATACGTTATACGTTATACGTTATACGTTAGAGGTCGTTCCTTATAGGTGATACGTCATACGTTATACGTTATACGTTATACGTTATACGTTATACGTTATACGTTATACGTTATACGTTATACGTTATACCTTATACGTTAGACGTTACACGTTATACGTTATACGTTATACGTTATACGTTATACGTTATACGTTATACGTTATACGTTATACGTTATACGTTATACGTTATACGTTATACGTTATACGTTATACGTTATACGTTATACGTTATACCTTATACGTTATACGTTATACGTTATACGTTATACGTTATACGTTATACGTTATACGTTATACGTTATACGTTATACGTTATACGTTATACGTTATACGTTATACGTTATACGTTATACGTTATACGTAATACGTTATACGTTAGAGGTCGTTCCTTATAGGTGATACGTCATACGTTATACGTTATACGTCATACGTTATACGTTATACGTTATACGTTATACGTTATACGTTATACGTTATACGTTATACGTTATACGTTATACGTTATACGATATACGTTATACGTTATACGTTATACGTTATACGTTATACGTTATACGTAATACGTTATACGTTATACGTTATACGTTGTACGTTATACGTCATTCGTTATACTTTAGACGTTACACAATATAGGTTATACGTGATACGTTATACGTTATACGTTATACGTTATACGTTATACGTTAAACGTTATACGTTATACGTTATACGTTATACGTTATACGTTATACGTTATACGTTATACGTTATACGTTATACGTTATACGTTATACGTTATACATTATACGTTATACGTCATTCGTTATACTTTAGACGTTACACAATATAGGTTATACGTGATACGTTATACGTTATACGTTATACGTTATACGTTATACGTTATACGTTATACGTTATACGTTATACGTTATACGTTATACGTTATACGTTATACGTTATACGCTATACGTTATACGTTATACGTTATACGTTATACGTTATACGTTATACGTCATACGTTATACGTTATACGTAAGACGTTATAAGCTATACGTTATACGTTAGACGTCATACGTTATACGTTATGCGTCATACGTTATACGTTATACGTTATACGTTATAGGTCATACCTTATTCGTGATACGTCATACCTTATACGTTAAACGTTCTACGTTATACGTTATACGTTATGCGTTATAGGTCATACCTTATTCGTGATACGTCATACGTTATACGTTATACGTTCTACGTTATACGTTATACGTTATACGTTACACGTTATACGTTATACGTTATACGTTATACGTTCTACGTTCTACGTTATGCGCTATACGTTATACGTTATACGTTATACGTTATACGTTATACGTTATACGTTATACGTTATACGTTATACGTTATACGTTATACGTTATACGTTATACGTTATACGTTATACGTTATACGTTATACGTTATACGTTATACGTTATACGTTATACGTTATACGTTATACGTTATACGTTATACGTTATACGTTATACGTTATACGTTATACGTTATACGTTATACGTTATACGTTATACGTTATACGTTATACGTTATACGTTATACGTTATACGTTATACGTTATACGTTATACGTTATACGTTATACGTTATACGTTAGAGGTCGTTCCTTATAGGTGATACGTCATACGTTATACGTTATACGTTATACGTTATACGTTATACGTTATACGTTATACGTTATACGTTATACGTTATACGTTATACGTTATACGTTATACGTTATACGTTATACGTTATACGTTATACGTTATACGTTATACGTTATACGTTATACGTTATACGATATACGTTATACGTTATACGTTATACGTTATACGTTATACGTTATACGTTATACGTTATACGTTATACGTTATAGGTTATACGTAATACGTTATACGTTATACGTTATACGTTATACGTTATACGTTATACGTTATACGATATACGTTATACGTTATACGTTATACGTTATACGTTATACGTTATACGTTATACGTTATACGTTATACGTTATACGTTATACGTTATACGTTATACGTTAGAGGTCGTTCCTTATAGGTGATACGTCATACGTTATACGTTATACGTTATACGTTATACGTTATACGTTATACGTTATACGTTATACGTTATACGTTATACGTTATACGTTATACGTTATACGTTATACGTTATACGTTATACGTTATACGTTATACGTTATACGTTATACGTTATACGATATACGTTATACGTTATACGTTATACGTTATACGTTATACGTTATACGTTATACGTTATACGTTATACGTTATAGGGTATACGTAATACGTTATACGTTATACGTTATACGTTATACGTTATACGTTATACGTTATACGATATACGTTATACGTTATACGTTATACGTTATACGTTATACGTTATACGTTATACGTTATACGTTATACGTTATACGTTATACGTTATAAGTTATACGTTATACGTTATACGTTATACGTTATACGTTATACGTTATACGTTATACGTTATACCTTATACGTTATACGTTATACGTTATACGTTATACGTTATACGTTATACGTTATACGTTATACGTTATACGTTATACGTTATACGTTATACGTTATACGTTATACGTAATACGTTATACGTTAGAGGTCGTTCCTTATAGGTGATACGTCATACGTTATACGTTATACGTTATACGTTATACGTTATACGTTATACGTTATACGTTATACGTTATACGTTATACGTTATACGTTATACGTTATACGTTATACGTTATACGATATACGTTATACGTTATACGTTATACGTTATACGTTATACGTTATACGTAATACGTTATACGTTATACGTTATACGTTGTACGTTATACGTTATACGTTATACGTTATACGTTATACGTTATACGTTATACGTTATACGTTATACGTTATACGTTATACGTTATACGTTATATCGTTTATACGTTATACGTAATACGTTATACGTTATACGTTATACGTTATAGGTCATACCTTATTCGTGATACGTCATACGTTATACATTATACGTTCTACGTTATACGTTATACGTTATATGTTACACGTTATACGTTATACGTTACACGTTATACGTTATACGTTATACGTTATACGTTATACGTTATACGTTATACGTTATACGTTATACGTTATACGTTATACGTTATACGTTATACGTTATACGTTATACGTTATACGTTATACGTTATACGTCATACGTTATACGTTATACGTTATACGTTATACGTTATACGTTATACGTTATACGTTATACGTTATACGTTATACGTTATACGTTATACGTTATACGTTATACGTTATACGTTATACGTTATACGTTATACGTTATACGTTATACGTTATACGTTATACGTTATACGTTATACGTTATACGTTATATGTTATATCGTTTATAGGTTATACGTAATACGTTATACGTTATACGTTATACGTTATAGGTCATACCTTATTCGTGACACGTCATACGTTACACGTTATAAGTTGTACGTTATACGTTATGCGTTATACGTTATGCGTTGTACGTTATACGTTATACGTTATACGTTATACGTTATACGTTATACGTTATACGTTATACGTTATACGTTATACGTTATACGTTATACGTTATACGTTATACGTTATACGTTATACGTTATACGTTATACGTTATACGTTATACGTTATACGTTATACGTTATACGTTATACGTTATACGTTATACGTTATACGTTATACGTTATACGTTAGAGGTCGTTCCTTATAGGTGATACGTCATACGTTATACGTTATACGTTATACGTTATACGTTATACGTTATACGTTATACGTCATACGTTATACGTTATACGTTATACGTTATACGTTATACGTTATACGTTATACGTTATACGTTATACGTTATACGTTATACGTTATACGTTATACGTTATACGTTATACGTTATACGTTATACGTTATACGTTATACGTTATACGTTATACGTTATACGTTATACGTTATACGTTATACGTTATACGTTATACGTTATACGTTATACGTTATACGTTATACGTTATACGTTATACGTTATACGTTATACGTTATACGTTATACGTTATACGTTATACGTTATATGTTATATCGTTTATAGGTTATACGTAATACGTTATACGTTATACGTTATACGTTATAGGTCATACCTTATTCGTGACACGTCATACGTTACACGTTATAAGTTGTACGTTATACGTTATGCGTTATACGTTATGCGTTGTACGTTATACGTTATACGTTATACGTTATACGTTATACGTTATACGTTATACGTTATACGTTATACGTTATACGTTATACGTTATACGTTATACGTTATACGTTATACGTTATACGTTATACGTTATACGTTATACGTTATACGTTATACGTTATACGTTATACGTTATACGTTATACGTTATACGTTATACGTTATACGTTAGAGGTCGTTCCTTATAGGTGATACGTCATACGTTATACGTTATACGTTATACGTTATACGTTATACGTTATACGTTATACGTCATACGTTATACGTTATACGTTATACGTTATACGTTATACGTTATACGTTATACGTTATACGTTATACGTTATACGTTATACGTTATACGTTATACGATATACGTTATACGTTATACGTTATACGTTATACGTTATACGTTATACGTTATACGTTATACGTTATACGTTATAGGTTATACGTAATACGTTATACGTTATACGTTATACGTTATACGTTATACGTTATACGTTATACGATATACGTTATACGTTATACGTTATACGTTATACGTTATACGTTATACGTTATACGTTATACGTTATACGTTATACCTTATACGTTATACGTTATATGTTATACGTTATACGTTATACGTTATACGTTATACGTTATACGTTATACGTTATACGTTATACGTTATACGTTATACGTAATACGTTATACGTTAGAGGTCGTGCCTTATAGGTGATACGTCATACGTTATACGTCATACGTTATACGTTATACGTTATACGTTATACGTTATACGTTATACGTTATACGTTATACGTTATACGTTATACGTTAGAGGTCGTTCCTTATAGGTGATACGTCATACGTTATACGTTATACGTTATACGTTATACGTTATACGTTATACGTTATACGTTATACGTTATACGTTATACGTTATACGTTATACGTTATACGTTATACGTTATACGTTATACGTTATACGTTATACGTTATACGTTATACGTTATACGTTATAGGTTATACGTAATACGTTATACGTTATACGTTATACGTTATACGTTATACGTTATACGTTATACGATATACGTTATACGTTATACGTTATACGTTATACGTTATACGTTATACGTTATACGTTATACGTTATACGTTATACGTTATACGTTATACGTTATACGTTATACGTTATACGTTATACGTTATACGTTATACGTTATACGTTATACGTTATACGTTATACCTTATACGTTATACGTTATACGTTATACGTTATACGTTATACGTTATACGTTATACGTTATACGTTATACGTTATACGTTATACGTTATACGTTATACGTTATACGTTATACGTAATACGTTATACGTTAGAGGTCGTTCCTTATAGGTGATACGTCATACGTTATACGTTATACGTTATACGTTATACGTTATACGTTATACGTTATACGTTATACGTTATACGTTATACGTTATACGTTATACGTTATACGTTATACGATATACGTTATACGTTATACGTTATACGTTATACGTTATACGTTATACGTAATACGTTATACGTTATACGTTATACGTTGTACGTTATACGTTATACGTTATACGTTATACGTTATACGTTATACGTTATACGTTATACGTTATATCGTTTATACGTTATACGTAATACGTTATACGTTATACGTTATACGTTATAGGTCATACCTTATTCGTGATACGTCATACGTTATACATTATACGTTCTACGTTATACGTTATACGTTATATGTTACACGTTATACGTTATACGTTACACGTTATACGTTATACGTTATACGTTATACGTTATACGTTATACGTTATACGTTATACGTTATACGTTATACGTTATACGTTATACGTTATACGTTATACGTTATACGTTATACGTTATACGTTATACGTCATACGTTATACGTCATACGTTATACGTTATACGTTATACGTTATACGTTATACGTTATACGTTATACGTTATACGTTATACGTTATACGTTATACGTTATACGTTATACGTTATACGTTATACGTTATACGTTGTACGTTATACGTTATACCTTATACGTTATACGTTATACGTTATGCGTCACACGTTATACGTTATACGTTATACGTTATAGGTCATACCTTATTCCTGATACGTCATACGTTATACGTTATACGTTATACGTTATACGTTATACGTTATACGTTATACGTTATACGTTATACGTTATACGTTATATCGTTTATACGTTATACGTAATACGTTATACGTTATACGTTATACGTTATAGGACATACCTTATTCGTGATACGTCATACGTTATACATTATACGTTCTACGTTATACGTTATACGTTATATGTTACACGTTATACGTTATACGTTACACGTTATACGTTATACGTTATACGTTATACGTTATACGTTATACGTTATACGTTATACGTTATACGTTATACGTTATACGTTATACGTTATACGTTATACGTTATACGTTATACGTTATACGTTATACGTTATACGTTATACGTTATACGTTATACGTTATACGTTATACGTTATATGTTATATCGTTTATAGGTTATACGTAATACGTTATACGTTATACGTTATACGTTATAGGTCATACCTTATTCGTGACACGTCGTACGTTACACGTTATAAGTTATACGTTGTACGTTATGCGTTATACGTTATGCGTTGTACGTTATACGTTATACGTTATACGTTATACGTTATACGTTATACGTTATACGTTATACGTTATACGTTATACGTTAGAGGTCGTTCCTTATAGGTGATACGTCATACGTTATACGTTATACGTTATACGTTATACGTTATACGTTATACGTTATACGTCATACGTTATACGTTATACGTTATACGTTATACGTTATACGTTATACGTTATACGTTATACGTTATACGTTATACGTTATACGTTATACGTTATACGATATACGTTATACGTTATACGTTATACGTTATACGTTGTACGTTATACGTTAT
>NW_027480357.1:0-17907 GCF_051014685.1 Ptiloglossa arizonensis
TTATACGTTATACGTTATACTTTATACGTTATACGTTATACGTTATACGTTATACGTTATACGTTATACGTTATACGTTATACGTTATACGTTATACGTTATACGTTATACGTTATACGTTATACGTTATACGTTATACGTTATACGTTATACGTTATACGTTATACGTTATACGTTATACGTTATACGTTATACGTTATACGTTATACGTTATACGTTATACGTTATACGTTATACGTTATACGTTATACGTTATACGTTATACGTTATACGTTATACGTTATACGTTATACGTTATACGTTATACGTTATACGTTATACGTTATACGTTATACGTTATACGTTATACGTTATACGTTATACGTTATACGTTATACGTTATACGTTATACGTTATACGTTATACGTTATACGTTATACGTTATACGTTATACGTTATACGTTGTACGTTATACGTTATGCGTTATACGTTCTACGTTAGTCGTTATACGTTATACGTTATGCGTTATACGTTATACGTTATACGTTATACGTTATACGTTATACGTTATACGTTATACGATATACGTTATACGTTATACGTTATACGTTATACGTTATACGTTATACGTTATACGTTATACGTTATACGTTATACGTTATACGTTATACGTTATACGTTATACGTTATACGTTATACGTTATACGTTATACGTTATACGTTATACGTTATACGTTATACGTTATACGTTATACGTTATACGTTATACGTTATACGTTATACGTTATACGTTATACGTTATACGTTATACGTTATACGTTATACGTTATACGTTATACGTTATACGTTATACGTTATACGTTATACGTTATACGTTATACGTTATACGTTATACGTTATACGTTATACGTTATACGTTATACGTTATACGTTATACGTTATACGTTATACGTTATACGTTATACGTTATACGTTATACGTTATACGTTATACGTTATACGTTATACGTTATACGTTATACGTTATACGTTATACGTTATACGTTATACGTTATACGTTATACGTTATACGTTATACGTTATACGTTATACGTTATACGTTATACGTTATACGTTATACGTTATACGTTATACGTTATACGTTATACGTTATACGTTATACGTTATACGTTATACGTTATACGTTATACGTTATACGTTATACGTTATACGTTATACGTTATACGTTATACGTTATACGTTATACGTTATACGTTATACGTTATACGTTATACGTTATACGTTATACGTTATACGTTATACGTTATACGATATACGTTATACGTTATACGTTATACGTTATACGTTATACGTTATACGTTATACGTTATACGTTATACGTTATACGTTATACGTTATACGTTATACGTTATACGTTATGCGTTATACGTTATACGTTATACGTTATGCGTTATACGTTTTACGATATACGTTATACGTTATACGTTATACGTTACAAGTTATACGTTATACGTTATACGTTATACGTTATACGTTATACGTTATACGTTATACGTTATACGTTATACGTTATACGTTATACGTTATACGTTATACGTTATACGTTATACGTTATACGTTATACGTTATACGTTATACGTTATACGTTATACGTTATACGCTACGCGTTATGCGTTATAGGATATACGTTATGCGTTACAGGATATACGTTATACGTTATACGTTATATGTCATACCTTATACGTGATACGTCATACGTTATATGTTATACGTTGTACGTTATACGTTATGGGTTATACGTTAGACGTTATACGTTATACGTTATACGTTATACTTTATACGTTATACGTTATACGTTATACGTTATACGTTATACGTTATACGTTATACGTTATACGTTATACGTTATACGTTATACGTTATACGTTATACGTTATACGTTATACGTTATACGTTATACGTTATACGTTATACGTTATACGTTATACGTTATACGTTATACGTTATACGTTATACGTTATACGTTATACGTTATACGTTATACGTTATACGTTATACGTTATACGTTATACGTTATACGTTATACGTTATACGTTATACGTTATACGTTATACGTTATACGTTATACGTTATACGTTATACGTTATACGTTATACGTTATACGTTATACGTTATACGTTATACGTTATACGTTATACGTTATACGTTATACGTTATACGTTATACGTTATACGTTATACGTTATACGTTATACGTTGTACGTTATACGTTATGCGTTATACGTTCTACGTTAGTCGTTATACGTTATACGTTATGCGTTATACGTTATACGTTATACGTTATACGTTATACGTTATACGTTATACGTTATACGTTATACGTTATACGTTATACGTTATACGTTATACGTTATACGTTATACGTTATACGTTATACGTTATACGTTATACGATATACGTTATACGTTATACGTTATACGTTATACGTTATACGTTATACGTTATACGTTATACGTTATACGTTATACGTTATACGTTATACGTTATACGTTATACGTTATACGTTATACGTTATACGTTATACGTTATACGTTATACGTTATACGTTATACGTTATACATTGTACGTTATACGTTATGCGTTATACGTTCTACGTCAGTCGTTATACGTTATACGTTATTCGTTATACGTTATACGTTATACGTTATACGTTATACGTTATACGTTATACGTTATACGTTATACGTTATACGTTATACGTTATACGTTATACGTTATACGTTATACGTTATACGTTATACGTTATACGTTATACGTTATACGTTATACGTTATACGTTATACGTTATACGTTATACGTTATACGTTATGCGTTAGAATTTATACGTTACACGTTATACGTTATACGTTATACGTTATGCGTTATACGTTATACGTTATACGTTATACGTTATACGTTATACGTTATACGTTATACGTTATACGTTATACGTTATACGTTCTACGTTAGTCGTTATACGTTATACGTTATACGTTATACATTATACGTTATACGTTATACGTTATACGTTATACGTTATACGTTATACGTTATACGTTATACGTTATACGTTATACGTTATACGTTATACGTTATACGTTATACGTTATACGTTATACGTTATACGTTATATGTTATACGTTATACGTTATACGTTATACGTTATACGTTAGACGTTATACGTTATACATTATACGTTATACGTTATACGTTCTACGTTATACGTTTCACGTTATACGTTATACGTTATACGTTATAGGTCATACCTTATACGTGATACGTCATACGTTATATGTTATACGTTATACGTTATACGTTATGCGTTATACGTTATACGTTATACGTTAAACGTTATACGTTATACGTTATACGTTATACGTTATACGTTATACGTTATACGTTATACGTTATACGTTATACGTTATACGTTATACGTTATACGTTATACGTTATACGTTATACGTTATACGTTATACGTTATACTTTATACGTTATACGTTACAGGATAAACGTTATACGTTATACGTTATAGGTCATACCTTATACGTGACACGTCATACGTTATACGTTATACGTTATACGTTATACGTTATACGTTATACGTTATACGTTATACGTTATACGTTATACGTTATACGTTATACGTTATACGTTATACGTTATACGTTCTGCGTTCTACGTTATACGTTTTACGGTATACGTTATACGTTATACATTATACGTTGTACGTTATACGTTATACGTTATACGTTATACATTATACGTTGTACGTTATACGTTGTACGTTATACGTTATACGTTATACGTTATATGTTATACGTTATACGTTATACGTTATACGTTATACGTTATACGTTAGACGTTATACGTTATACATTATACGTTATACGTTATACGTTCTACGTTATACGTTTCACGTTATACGTTATACGTTATACGTTATAGGTCATACCTTATACGTGATACGTCATACGTTATATGTTATACGTTATACGTTATACGTTATACGTTATACGTTATACGTTATACGTTATACGTTATACGTTATACGTTATACGTTATACGTTATACGTTATACGTTATACGTTATACGTTATACGTTATACGTTATACGTTATACGTTATACGTTATACGTTATACGTTATACGTTATACGTTATACGTTATACGTTATACGTTATACGTTATACGTTATACGTTATACGTTATACGTTATACGTTATACGTTATACGTTATACGTTATACGTTATACGTTATACGTTATACGTTATACGTTATACGTTATACGTTATACGTTATACGTTATACGTTATACGTTATACGTTATACGTTATACGTTATACGTTATACGTTATACGTTATACGTTATACGTTATACGTTATACGTTATACGTTATACGTTATACGTTATACGTTATACGTTATACGTTATACGTTATACGTTATACGTTATACGTTATACGTTATACGTTATACGTTATACGTTATACGTTATACGTTATACGTTATACGTTATACGTTATACGTTATACGTTATACGTTATACGTTATACGTTATACGTTATACGTTATACGTTATACGTTATACGTTATACGTTATACGTTATACGTTATACGTTATACGTTATACGTTATACGTTATACGTTATACGTTATACGTTATACGTTATGCGTTAGAATTTATACGTTATACGTTATACGTTATACGTTATACGTTATACGTTATACGTTATACGTTATACGTTATACGTTATACGTTATACGTTATACGTTATACGTTATACGTTATACGTTATACGTTATACGTTATACGTTATACGTTATACGTTATACGTTATACGTTATACGTTATACGTTATACGTTATACGTTATACGTTATACGTTATACGTTATACGTTATACGTTATACGTTATACGTTATACGTTATACGTTATACGTTATACGTTATACGTTATACGTTATACGTTATACGTTATACGTTATACGTTATACGTTATACGTTATACGTTATACGTTATACGTTATACGTTATACGTTATACGTTATGCGTTAGAATTTATACGTTATACGTTATACGTTATACGTTATACGTTATACGTTATACGTTATACGTTATACGTTATACGTTATACGTTATACGTTATACGTTATACGTTATACGTTATACGTTATACGTTATACGTTATACGTTATACGTTATACGTTATACGTTATACGTTATACGTTATACGTTATACGTTATACGTTATACGTTATACGTTATACGTTATACGTTATGCGTCATACGTTATACGTTATACGTTATACGTTATACGTTATACGTTATACGTTATACGTTATACGTTATACGTTACACGTTATACGTTAGACGTTATACGTTATACATTATACGTTATACGTTATACGTTCTACGTTATACGTTTCACGTTATACGTTATACGTTATACGTTATACGTTATACGTTATACGTCATACGTTATATGTTATACGTTATACGTTATACGTTACACGTTATACGTTAGACGTTATACGTTATACATTATACGTTATACGTTATACGTTCTACGTTATACGTTTCACGTTATACGTTATACGTTATACGTTATAGGTCATACCTTATACGTGACACGTCATACGTTATACGTTATACGTTATACGTTATACGTTATACGTTATACGTTATACGTTATACGTTATACGTTATACGTTATACGTTATACGTTATACGTTATACGTTATACGTTATACGTCATACGTTATATGTTATACGTTATACGTTATACGTTACACGTTATACGTTAGACGTTATACGTTATACATTATACGTTATACGTTATACGTTCTACGTTATACGTTTCACGTTATACGTTATACGTTATACGTTATACGTTATACGTTATACGTTATGCGTTATACGTTTTACGATATACGTTATACGTTATAAGTTATACGTTATAAGTTATACGTTATACGTTATACGTTATACGTTCTACGTTATACGTTATACGTTATACGTTATACGTTATGCGTCATACGTTATACGTTATACGTTATACGTTATACGTTATACGTTATACGTTATACGTTATACGTTATACGTTATACGTTACACGTTATACGTTACACGTTATACGTTATACGTTATACGTTATACGTTACAAGCTATACGTTATACGTTATACGTTATACGTTATACGTTATGCGTTATACGTTATGCGTTATACGTTTTACGATATATGTTATACGTTATACGTTATACGTTATAAGTTATACGTTATACGTTATACGTTATACGTTATACGTTATACGTTATACGTTATATGTTATACGTTATACGCTATGCGTTATGCGTTATAGGATATACGTTATGCGTTACAGGATATACGTTATACGTTATACGTTATAGGTCATACCTTATACGTGATACGTCATACGTTATATGTTATACGTTATACGTTATACGTTATGCGTTATACGTTAGACGTTATACGTTATACGTTATACGTTATACTTTATACGTTATACGTTATACGTTATGCGTTACAGGATATACGTTATACGTTATACGTTATTGGTCATACCTTATACGTGATACGTCATACGTTATATGTTATACGTTATACGTTATACGTTATGCGTTATACGTTAGACGTTATACGTTATACGTTATACGTTATACGTTATACGTTACACGTTATACGTTATACGTTATACGTTATACGGTATACGTTATACGTTATACGTTATACGTTATACGTTATACGTTATACGTTATACGTTATACGTTATACGTTATACGTTATACGTTATACGTTATACGTTATACGTTATACGTTATACGTTAAACGTTATACGTTATACGTTGTACGTTATACGTTATACGTTATACGTTATACGTTATACGTTATACGTTATACGTTATACGTTATACGTTATACGTTATACGTTATACGTTATACGTTATACGTTATACGTTATACGTTATACGTTATACGTTATACGTTATACGTTATACGTTATACGTTATACGTTATACGTTATACGTTATACGTTATACGTTATACGTTATACGTTATACGTTATACGTTATACGTTATACGTTCTACGTTATACGTTTTACGTTATGCGTTATACGTTATACGTTATACGTTGTACGTTATACGTTTTGCGTTATACGTTCTACGTTATTCGTTATACGTTATACGTTATACGTTATACCTTATACGTTATACGTTATACGTTATACGTTATACGTTATACGTTATACGTTATACGTTATACGTTATACGTTATACGTTGTACGTTATACGTTATGCGTTATACGTTCGACGTTATTCGTTATACGTTATACGTTATACGTTATACGTTATACGTTATACGTTATACGTTATACGTTATGCGTTATACGTTTTACGATATACGTTATACGTTATAATTTATTCGTTATAAGTTATACGCTATACGTTATACGTTACAGGATATACGTTATACGTTATACGTTATAGGTCATACCTTATACGTGACACGTCATACGTTATATGTTATACGCTATACGTTATACGTTATACGTTATACGTTATACGTTATACGTTATACGTTATACGTTATACGTTATACGTTAAACGTTATACGTTATACGTTGTACGTTATACGTTATACGTTATACGTTATACGTTATACGTTATACGTTATACGTTATACGTTATACGTTATACGTTATACGTTATACGTTATACGTTATACGTTATACGTTATACGTTATACGTTATACGTTATACGTTATACGTTATACGTTATACGTTATACGTTATACGTTATACGTTATACGTTATACGTTATACGTTATACGTTATACGTTATACGTTATACGTTATACGTTATACGTTCTACGTTATACGTTTTACGTTATGCGTTATACGTTATACGTTATACGTTGTACGTTATACGTTTTGCGTTATACGTTCTACGTTATTCGTTATACGTTATACGTTATACGTTATACCTTATACGTTATACGTTATACGTTATACGTTATACGTTATACGTTATACGTTATACGTTATACGTTATACGTTATACGTTGTACGTTATACGTTATGCGTTATACGTTCTACGTTATTCGTTATACGTTATACGTTATACGTTATACGTTATACGTTATACGTTATACGTTATACGTTATGCGTTATACGTTTTACGATATACGTTATACGTTATAATTTATACGTTATAAGTTATACGCTATACGTTATACGTTACAGGATATACGTTATACGTTATACGTTATAGGTCATACCTTATACGTGACACGTCATACGTTATATGTTATACGCTATACGTTATACGTTATACGTTATACGGTAGACGTTATACGTTATACGTTAGACGTTATACGTTATACGTTATACGTTCTACGTTCTACGTTATACGTTTTACGTTATACGTTATACGTTATACATTATACGTTGTACGTTATACGTTATACGTTATACGTTATACGTTATACGTTATACGTTATACGTTATACGTTATACGTCATACGTTATATGTTATACGTTATACGTTATACGTTATACGTTATACGTTTTACGTTATACGTTACATGTTATACGTTATACGTTACACGTTATACGTTGTACGTTATACGTTCTACGTTATACGTTAGACGTTATACGTTATACGTTATACGTTATACTTTATACGTTATACGTTACAGGATAAACGTTATACGTTATACGTTATAGGTCATACCTTATACGTGACACGTCATACGTTATACGTTATACGTTATACGTTATACGTTATACGTTATACGTTATACGTTATACGTTATACGTTATACGTTATACGTTATACGTTATACGTTATACGTTATACGTTATACGTTATACGTCATACGTTATATGTTATACGTTATACGTTATACGTTACACGTTATACGTTAGACGTTATACGTTATACATTATACGTTATACGTTATACGTTCTACGTTATACGTTTCACGTTATACGTTATACGTTATACGTTATACGTTATACGTTATACGTCATACGTTATATGTTATACGTTATACGTTATACGTTACACGTTATACGTTAGACGTTATACGTTATACATTATACGTTATACGTTATACGTTCTACGTTATACGTTTCACGTTATACGTTATACGTTATACGTTATAGGTCATACCTTATACGTGATACGTCATACGTTATATGTTATACGTTATACGTTATACGTTATACGTTATACGTTATACGTTATACGTTATACGTTATACGTTATACGTTATACGTTATACGTTATACGTTATACATTATACGTTATACGTTATACGTTATACGTTATGCGTTATACGTTATACGTTATACGTTATACGTTATACGTTATACGTTATACGTTATACGTTATACGTTATACGTTATACGTTATACGTTATACGTTATACGTTATACGTTATACGTTATACGTTATACGTTATACGTTATACGTTATACGTTATACGTTATACGTTATACGTTATACGTTATACGTTATACGTTATACGTTATACGTTATACGTTATACGTTATACGTTATACGTTATGCGTTAGAATTTATACGTTATGCGTTATACGTTATACGTTATACGTTATACGTTATACGTTATACGTTATACGTTATACGTTATACGTTATACGTTATACGTTATACGTTATACGTTATACGTTATACGTTATACGTTATACGTTATACGTTATACGTTATACGTTATACGTTATACGTTATACGTTATACGTTATACGTTATACGTTATACGTTATACGTTATACGTTATACGTTATACGTTATACGTTATACGTTATACGTTATACGTTATACGTTATACGTTATACGTTATACGTTATACGTTATACGTTATACGTTATACGTTATACGTTATACGTTATACGTTATACGTTATACGTTATACGTTATACGTTATACGTTATACGTTATACGTTATACGTTATACGTTATACGTTATACGTTATACGTTATACGTTATACGTTATACGTTATACGTTATACGTTATACGTTATACGTTATACGTTATACGTTATACGTTATGCGTTAGAATTTATGCGTTAGAATTTATACGTTATACGTTATACGTTATACGTTATACGTTATACGTTATACGTTATACGTTATACGTTATACGTTATACGTTATACGTTATACGTTATACGTTATACGTTATACGTTATACGTTATACGTTATACGTTATACGTTATACGTTATACGTTATACGTTATACGTTATACGTTATACGTTATGCGTTATACGTTTTACGATATTCGTTATACGTTATAAGTTATACGTTATAAGTTATACGTTATACGTTATACGTTATACGTTCTACGTTATACGTTATACGTTATACGTTATACGTTATGCGTCATACGTTATACGTTATACGTTATACGTTATACGTTATACGTTATACGTTATACGTTATACGTTATACGTTATACGTTACACGTTATACGTTACACGTTATACGTTATACGTTATACGTTATACGTTATACGTTATACGTTATGCGTTATACGTTTTACGATATACGTTATACGTTATAAGTTATACGTTATAAGTTATACGTTATACGTTATACGTTATACGTTCTACGTTATACGTTATACGTTATACGTTATACGTTATGCGTCATACGTTATACGTTATACGTTATACGTTATACGTTATACGTTATACGTTATACGTTATACGTTATACGTTACACGTTATACGTTAGACGTTATACGTTATACATTATACGTTATACGTTATACGTTCTACGTTATACGTTTCACGTTATACGTTATACGTTATACGTTATACGTTATACGTTATACGTCATACGTTATATGTTATACGTTATACGTTATACGTTACACGTTATACGTTAGACGTTATACGTTATACATTATACGTTATACGTTATACGTTCTACGTTATACGTTTCACGTTATACGTTATACGTTATACGTTATAGGTCATACCTTATACGTGACACGTCATACGTTATACGTTATACGTTATACGTTATACGTTATACGTTATACGTTATACGTTATACGTTATACGTTATACGTTATACGTTATACGTTATACGTTATACGTTATACGTTATACGTCATACGTTATATGTTATACGTTATACGTTATACGTTATACGTTATACGTTATACGTTCTACGTTATACGTTTCACGTTATACGTTATACGTTATACGTTATACGTTATACGTTATACGTCATACGTTATATGTTATACGTTATACGTTATACGTTACACGTTATACGTTAGACGTTATACGTTATACATTATACGTTATACGTTATACGTTCTACGTTATACGTTTCACGTTATACGTTATACGTTATACGTTATAGGTCATACCTTATACGTGACACGTCATACGTTATACGTTATACGTTATACGTTATACGTTATACGTTATACGTTATACGTTATACGTTATACGTTATACGTTATACGTTATACGTTATACGTTATACGTTATACGTTATACGTCATACGTTATATGTTATACGTTATACGTTATACGTTACACGTTATACGTTAGACGTTATACGTTATACATTATACGTTATACGTTATACGTTCTACGTTATACGTTTCACGTTATACGTTATACGTTATACGTTATACGTTATAAGTTATACGTTATGCGTTATACGTTTTACGATATACGTTATACGTTATAAGTTATACGTTATAAGTTATACGTTATACGTTATACGTTATACGTTCTACGTTATACGTTATACGTTATACGTTATACGTTATGCGTCATACGTTATACGTTATACGTTATACGTTATACGTTATACGTTATACGTTATACGTTATACGTTATACGTTATACGTTACACGTTATACGTTACACGTTATACGTTATACGTTATACGTTATACGTTACAAGCTATACGTTATACGTTATACGTTATACGTTATACGTTATGCGTTATACGTTATGCGTTATACGTTTTACGATATATGTTATACGTTATACGTTATACGTTATAAGTTATACGTTATACGTTATACGTTATACGTTATACGTTATACGTTATACGTTATATGTTATACGTTATACGCTATGCGTTATGCGTTATAGGATATACGTTATGCGTTACAGGATATACGTTATACGTTATACGTTATAGGTCATACCTTATACGTGATACGTCATACGTTATATGTTATACGTTATACGTTATACGTTATGCGTTATACGTTAGACGTTATACGTTATACGTTATACGTTATACTTTATACGTTATACGTTAGACGTTATACGTTATACATTATACGTTATACGTTATACGTTATACGTTATACGTTATACGTTATACGTTATACGTTATACGTTATACGTTATACGTTATACGTTATACGTTATACGTTATACGTTATACGTTATACGTTATACGTTATACGTTATACGTTATACGTTATACGTTATACGTTATACGTTATACGTTATACGTTATACGTTATACGTTATACGTTATACGTTATACGTTATACGTTATACGTTATACGTTATGCGTTAGAATTTATACGTTATACGTTATACGTTATACGTTATACGTTATACGTTATACGTTATACGTTATACGTTATACGTTATACGTTATACGTTATACGTTATACGTTATACGTTATACGTTATACGTTATACGTTATACGTTATACGTTATACGTCATACGTTATATGTTATACGTTATACGTTATACGTTACACGTTATACGTTAGACGTTATACGTTATACATTATACGTTATACGTTATACGTTCTACGTTATACGTTTCACGTTATACGTTATACGTTATACGATATACGTTATACGTTATACGTCATACGTTATATGTTATACGTTATACGTTATACGTTACACGTTATACGTTAGACGTTATACGTTATACATTATACGTTATACGTTATACGTTCTACGTTATACGTTTCACGTTATACGTTATACGTTATACGTTATAGGTCATACCTTATACGTTATACGTGATACGTCATACGTTATATGTTATACGTTATACGTTATACGTTATACGTTATACGTTATACGTTATACGTTATACGTTATACGTTATACGTTATACGTTATACGTTATACGTTATACATTATACGTTATACGTTATACGTTATACGTTATACGTTATACGTTATACGTTATACGTTATACGTTATACGTTATACGTTATACGTTATACGTTATACGTTATACGTTATACGTTATACGTTATACGTTATACGTTATACGTTATACGTTATACGTTATACGTTATACGTTATACGTTATACGTTATACGTTATACGTTATACGTTATACGTTATACGTTATACGTTATACGTTATACGTTATACGTTATACGTTATACGTTATACGTTATACGTTATGCGTTAGAATTTATACGTTATGCGTTATACGTTATACGTTATACGTTATACGTTATACGTTATACGTTATACGTTATACGTTATACGTTATACGTTATACGTTATACGTTATACGTTATACGTTATACGTTATACGTTATACGTTATACGTTATACGTTATACGTTATACGTTATACGTTATACGTTATACGTTATACGTTATACGTTATACGTTATACGTTATACGTTATACGTTATACGTTATACGTTATACGTTATACGTTATACGTTATACGTTATACGTTATGCGTTAGAATTTATACGTTATACGTTATACGTTATACGTTATACGTTATACGTTATACGTTATACGTTATACGTTATACGTTATACGTTATACGTTATACGTTATACGTTATACGTTATACGTTATACGTTATACGTTATACGTTATACGTTATACGTTATACGTTATACGTTATACGTTATACGTTATACGTTATACGTTATACGTTATACGTTATACGTTATGCGTTATACGTTTTACGATATTCGTTATACGTTATAAGTTATACGTTATAAGTTATACGTTATACGTTATACGTTATACGTTATACGTTCTACGTTATACGTTATACATTATACGTTATACGTTATGCGTCATACGTTATACGTTATACGTTATACGTTATACGTTATACGTTATACGTTATACGTTATACGTTATACGTTATACGTTATACGTTATACGTTATACGTTACACGTTATACGTTACACGTTATACGTTATACGTTATACGTTATACGTTATACGTTATACGTTATACGTTATACGTTATACGTTATACGTTATACGTTATGCGTTATACGTTATGCGTTATACGTTTTACGATATATGTTATACGTTATACGTTATACGTTATAAGTTATACGTTATACGTTATACGTTATACGTTATACGTTATACGTTATACGTTATACGTTATACGCTATGCGTTATGCGTTATAGGATATACGTTATGCGTTACAGGATATACGTTATACGTTATACGTTATAGGTCATACCTTATACGTGATACGTCATACGTTATATGTTATACGTTATACGTTATACGTTATGCGTTATACGTTAGACGTTATACGTTATACGTTATACGTTATACTTTATACGTTATACGTTATACGTTATGCGTTACAGGATATACGTTATACGTTATACGTTATTGGTCATACCTTATACGTGATACGTCATACGTTATATGTTATACGTTATACGTTATACGTTATGCGTTATACGTTAGACGTTATACGTTATACGTTATACGTTATACGTTATACGTTACACGTTATACGTTATACGTTATACGTTATACGGTATACGTTATACGTTATACGTTATACGTTATACGTTATACGTTATACGTTATACGTTATACGTTATACGTTATACGTTATACGTTATACGTTATACGTTATACGTTATACGTTATACGATATACGTTATGCGTTATACGTTATACGTTATACGTTATACGTTATACGTTATACGTTATACGTTATACGTTATACGTTATACGTTATACGTTATACGTTATACGTTATACGTTATACGTTATACGTTATACGTTATACGTTATACGTTATACGTTATACGTTATACGTTATACGTTATACGTTATACGTTATACGTTATACGTTATACTTTATACGTTATACGTTATGCGTTATACGTTTTACGATATACGTTATACGTTATAAGTTATACGTTATAAGTTATACGCTATACGTTATACGTTACAGGATATACGTTATACGTTATACGTTATAGGTCATACCTTATACGTGACACGTCATACGTTATATGTTATACGTTATACGTTATACGTTATACGTTATACGGTAGACGTTATACGTTATACGTTAGACGTTATACGTTATACGTTATACGTTCTACGTTCTACGTTATACGTTTTACGTTATACGTTATACGTTATACATTATACGTTGTACGTTATACGTTATACGTTATACGTTATACGTTATACGTTATACGTTATACGTTATACGTTATACGTCATACGTTATATGTTATACGTTATACGTTATACGTTATACGTTATACGTTATACGTTTTACGTTATACGTTACATGTTATACGTTATACGTTACACGTTATACGTTGTACGTTATACGTTCTACGTTATACGTTTTACGTTATACGTTATACGTTATACGTTATACGTTGTACGTTATACGTTATGCGTTATACGTTCTACGTTATTCGTTATACGTTCTACGTTATACGTTATACGTTATACGTTATACGTTATACGTTATACGTTATACGTTATACGTTATACGTTATACGTTCTACGTTATACGTTAGACGTTATACGTTATACGTTATACGTTATACGTTATACGTTATACGTTATACGTTATACGTTTTACGTTATACGTTATACGTTATACATTATACGTTGTACGTTATACGTTATACGTTATACGTTATACGTTATACGTTATACGTTATACGTTATACGTCATACGTTATATGTTATACGTTATACGTTGTACGTTATACGTTATACGTTATACGTTATACGTTATACGTTATACGTTATACGTTATACGTTATACGTTATACGTTATACGTTAGACGTTATACGTTATACGTTATACGTTATACGTTATACGTTAGACGTTATACGTTATACGTTATACGTTATACGTTATACGTTATACGTTATACGTTATACGTTTTACGTTATACGTTATACGTTATACATTATACGTTGTACGTTATACGTTATACGTTATACGTTATCCGTTATACGTTATACGTTATACGTTACACGTTATACGTTATACGTTATACGTTTTACGTTATACGTTACATGTTATACGTTATACGTTACACGTTATACGTTGTACGTTATACGTTCTACATTATACGTTAGACGTTATACGTTATACGTTATACGTTATACGTTATACGTTATACGTTATACGTTATACGTTATACGTTCTACGTTATACGTTTTACGTTATACGTTATACGTTATACGTTGTACGTTATCCGTTATGCGTTATACGTTCTACGTTATTCGTTATACGTTATACGTTATACGTTATACGTCATAGGTTATACGTTATACGTTATGCGTTATACGTTCTACGTTATTCGTTATACGTTATACGTTATACGTTATACGTTATACGTTATACGTTATACGTTATCCGTTATACGTTATACGTTATACGTTACACGTTATACGTTATACGTTATACGTTATACGTTATACGTTACATGTTATACGTTATACGTTACACGTTATACGTTGTACGTTATACGTTCTACATTATACGTTAGACGTTATACGTTATACGTTATACGTTATACGTTATACGTTATACGTTATACGTTATACGTTATACGTTATACGTTATACGTTATACGTTAAACGTTATACGTTATAGGATATACGTTATGCGTTGCAGGATATACGTTATACGTTATACGTTATAGATCATACCTTATACGTGATACGTCATACGTTATATGTTATACGTTATACGTTATACGTTATACGTTATACGTTATACGTTCTACGTTATTCGTTATACGTTATACGTTATACGTTATACGTTATACGTTATACGTTATACGTTATCCGTTATACGTTAAACGTTATACGTTATAGGATATACGTTATGCGTTGCAGGATATACGTTATACGTTATACGTTATAGATCATACCTTATACGTGATACGTCATACGTTATATGTTATACGTTATACGTTATACGTTATACGTTATACGTTATACGTTATACGTTATACGTCACAGGTTATACGTTATACGTTATGCGTTATACGTTCTACGTTATTCGTTATACGTTATACGTTATACGTTATACGTTATACGTTATACGTTATACGTTATACGTTATACGTTATACGTTATACGTTATACGTTATACGTTATACGTTATACGTTATACGTTATACGTTATACGTTAAACGTTATACGTTATAGGATATACGTTATGCGTTGCAGGATATACGTTATACGTTATACGTTATAGATCATACCTTATACGTGATACGTCATACGTTATATGTTATACGTTATACGTTATACGTTATACGTTATACGTTATACGTTATACGTTATACGTCATAGGTTATACGTTATACGTTATGCGTTATACGTTCTACGTTATTCGTTATACGTTATACGTTATACGTTATACGTTATACGTTATACGTTATACGTTATCCGTTATACGTTATACGTTATACGTTATACGTTATACGTTATACGTTATACGTTATACGTTATAGGTTATACGTTCTACGTTAGTCGTTATACGTTATAC
Source organism: Ptiloglossa arizonensis (assembly GCF_051014685.1). NCBI lineage: Eukaryota > Metazoa > Arthropoda > Insecta > Hymenoptera > Colletidae > Ptiloglossa > Ptiloglossa arizonensis. The sequence continues at coordinate 17,850 of NW_027480357.1, forward strand.
GTTATATGTTATACGTTATACGTTATACGTTATACGTTATACGTTATACGTTATCCGT
>NW_027480358.1:0-17833 GCF_051014685.1 Ptiloglossa arizonensis
TATAACGTATAACGTATAACGTATAACGTATAACGTATAACGTATAACGCATAACGTATAACGAATAACGTATAACGTACAACGTATAACGTATAACGTATAACGTATAACGTAAAACGTATAACGTATAACGTATAACGTATAACGTATAACGTATAACGTATAACGTATAACGTATAACGTATAACGTATAACGTATAACGTATAACGTATAACGTATAACGTATAACGTATAACGTATAACGTATAACGTATAACGTATAACGTATAACGTATAACGTATAACGTATAACGTATAACGTATAACGTATAACGTAGAACGTAGAACGTATAACGTATAACGTATAACGTATAACGTATAACGTATAACGTATAACGTACAACGCATAACGTATAACGAATAACGTATAACGTATAACGTATAACGTATAACGTATAACGTATAACGTATAACGTATAACGTATAACGTAAAACGTATAACGTATAACGTATAACGTATAACGTATAACGTATAACGTATAACGTATAACGTATAACGTATAACGTATAACGTAAAACGTATTACATATTACGTATAACGAGTAACGTATAACGTATAACGTATAACGTATAACGTATAACGTATAACGAATAACGTATAGCGTATAACGTATAACGTATAACGTATAACGTATAACGTATAACGTATAACGTATAACGTATAACGTATGACGTATAACGTATAACGTATAACGTATAACGTATAAGGTATAACGTATAACGTATTACGTATAACGTATAACGAATAACGTATAACGTATAACGTATAACGTATAACGTATAACGTATAACGTATAACGTATAACGCATAACGTATAACGCATAACGTATAACGTATAACGTATAACGCGTAACGAATAACGTATAACGTATAACGTATAACGTATAACGTATAACGTATAACGTATAACGTATAACGTATAACGTATAACGTATAACGTATAACGTATAACGTATAACGTATAACGTATAACGTATAACGTATAACGTATAACGACAAACGTATAACGTATAACGTATAACGTATAACGTATAACGTATAACGTATAACGTATAACGTATAACGTATAACTTATAACGTGTAACGTATAACCTATAACGTGTAACGTATAACGTATAACGTATAACGTATTACGTATTACGTATAAACTATAACGTTTAACGTATAACGTATAACGTATAACGTATAACGTATAACGTATAACGTATAACGTATAACGTATAACGTATAACGTATAACGTATAACGTAAACGTATAACGTATAACGTATAACGTATAACGTATAACGTATAACGTATAACGTATAACGTATAACGTATAACGTATAACGTATAACGTATAACGTATAACGTATAACGTATAACGTATAACGTATAACGTATAACGTATAACGTATAACTACGTATAACGTATAACGTATAACGTATAACGTATAACGTATAACGTATAACGTATAACGTATAACGTATAACGTATAACGTACAACGTATAACGTGTAAGGTATAACGTATAACGTATAACGTATAACGTATAACGTATAACGTATAACGTCTAACGTTTAACGTATAACGTACAACGTATAACGTATAACGTATAACGTATAACATATAACGTATAACGTATAACGTATAACATATAACGTATAACGTATAACGTATAACGTATAAAGTATATCGTATAACGTATAACGTATAACGTATAACGTATAACGTATATCCTATAACACATAACGTATAGCGTATAACGCATAACGTATAACGTATAACGTATAACGTATAACGTATAACGTATAACGTATAACGTATAACGTATAACGTATAACGAATAACGTAAAACGTAAAACGTATTACATATTACGTGTAACGAGTAACGTATAACGTATAACGTATAACGTATAACGTATAACGAATAACGTATAACGTATAACGTACAACGTATAACGTATAACGTATAGCGTATAACGTATAACGTATTACATATTACATATAACGTATAACGTACAACGTATAACGTATAACATATAACGTCTAACGTTTAACGTATAACGTACAACGTATAACGTATAACGTATAACGTATAACGTATCACGTATAACGTATAACGTATGACGTAACACGTATAAGGTATGACCTATAACGCATTACGTATAGCGTATAACGCATAACATATAACGTATAACGTATAACGTATAACGTATAACGTATAAAGTATAACGTATAACGTATAACGTGTAACGTATAACGTATATCCTATAACGCATAACGTATAGCGTATAACGCATAACGTATAACGTATAACGTATAATGTATAACCTCTAACGTTTAACGTATAACGTACAACGTATAACGTATAACGTATAACGTATAACGTATCACGTATAACGTATAACGTATAACGTATGACGTATCACGTATAAGGTATGACCTATAACGCATTACGTATAGCGTATAACGCATAACATATAACGTATAACGTATAACGTATAACGTATAACGTATAACGTATAACGTATAAAGTATAACGTATAACGTATAACGTGTAACGTATAACGTATATCCTATAACGCATAACGTATAGCGTATAACGCATAACCTATAACGTATAACGTATAACGTATAACGTATAACGTCTAACGTTTAACGTATAACGTACAACGTATTACATATTACATATAACGTATAACGTACATCGTATAACGTATAACATATAACGTCTAACGTTTAACGTATAACGTATAACGTATAACGTATGACGTATCACGTATAAGGTATGACCTATAACGCATTACGTATAGCGTATAACGCATAACATATAACGTATAACGTATAACGTATAACGTATAACGTATAATGTATAACGTACAACGTATAACGTGTAACGTATAACGTATATCCTATAACGCATAACGTATAGCGTATAACGCATAACGTATAACGTATAACGTATAACGTATAACGTCTAACGTTTAACGTATAACGTACAACGTATAACGTATAACGTATGACGTATAACATATAACGTATAACATATAACGTATAACGTATAACGTATAAAGTATATCGTATATCGTATAACGTATAACGTATAACGTATAACGTTATCCTATAACACATAACGTATAGCGTATAACGCATAACGTATAACGTATAACGTATAACGTATAACGTATAACGTATAACGTATAACGTATAACGTATAACGAATAACGTAAAACGTAAAACGTATTACATATTACGTGTAACGAGTAACGTATAACGTATAACGTATAACGTATAACGTATAACTTATAACGTAAAACGCATTACATATTACGTATAACGAGTAACGTATAACGTATAACGTATAACGTATAACGTATAACGTATAACGTATAACGAATAACGTAAAACGTAAAACGTATTACATATTACGTGTAACGAGTAACGTATAACGTATAACGTATAACGTATAACGTATAACGTATAACGTATAACGTATAACGTATAACGTATTACGTACAACGTAGAACGTACAACGTATAACGTATAACGTATAACGTATAACGTGTAACGTATAACGTATAACGTATAACGTATTACGTATAACGTATAGCGTATAACGTATAACGTATAACGTATAACGTACAACGTATAACGTATAACGTACAACGTATCACGTATAACGTATATCCTATAACGCATAACGTATATCCTATAACGCATAACGTATATCGTATAACGCATAACGTATACCGTATAACGTATAACGTCAAACGTATAACGTATAACGTATAACGTATAACGTATAACGCATAACGTATAACGTATACCGTATAACGTATAACGTCAAACGTATAACGTATAACGTATAACGTATAACGTATACCGTATAACGTATAACGTATAACGTATAACGTATAACGTATATCGTATAACGTATAACGTATAACGTATAACGTATAACGTATAACGTATAACGTACAACGTATAACGTACAACGTATAACGAACAACGTATAACGTATAACGTATAACGCATAACGTATAACGCATAACGTATAACGTATAACGTATAACGCGTAACGAATAACGAATAACGTATAACGTATAACGTATAACGTATAACGTATAACGTAGAACGTATAACGTATAACGTATAACGTATAACGTATAACGTATAACGTATAACGTACAACGCATAACGTATAACGAATAACGTATAACGTATAACGTATAACGTATAACGTATAACGTATAACGTATAACGTATAACGTATAACGTAAAACGTATAACGTATAACGTATAACGTATAACGTATAACGTATAACGTATAACGTATAACGTATAACGTATAACGTATAACGTAAAACGTATTACATATTACGTATAACGAGTAACGTATAACGTATAACGTATAACGTATAACGTATAACGTATAACGTATAACGAATAACGTATAGCGTATAACGTATAACGTATAACGTATAACGTATAACGTATAACGTATAACGTATAACGTATAACGTATGACGTATAACGTATAACGTATAACGTATAACGTATAAGGTATAACGTATAACGTATTACGTATAACGTATAACGAATAACGTATAACGTATAACGTATAACGTATAACGTATAACGTATAACGTATAACGTATAACGTATAACGCATAACGTATAACGCATAACGTATAACGTATAACGTATAACGCGTAACGAATAACGTATTACGTATAACGTATAACGTATAACGTATAACGTATAACGTATAACGTATAACGTATAACGTATAACGTATAACGTATAACGTATAACGTATAACGTATAACGTATAACGTATAACGTATAACGACAAACGTATAACGTATAACGTATAACGTATAACGTATAACGTATAACGTATAACGTATAACGTATAACGTATAACTTATAACGTGTAACGTATAACCTATAACGTGTAACGTATAACGTATAACGTATAACGTATTACGTATTACGTATAAACTATAACGTTTAACGTATAACGTATAACGTATAACGTATAACGTATAACGTATAACGTATAACGTATAACGTATAACGTATAACGTATAACGTATAACGTATAACGTATAACGTATAACGTATAACGTATAACGTATAACGTATAACGTATAACGTATAACGTATAACGTATAACGTATAACGTATAACGTATAACGTATAACGTATAACGTATAACGTATAACGTATAACGTATAACGTATGACGTATAACGTATAACGTATAACGTATAACGTATAACGTATAACGTATAACGTATAACGTATAACGTATAACGTATAACGTATAACGTATAACGTATAACGTACAACGTATAACGTGTAAGGTATAACGTATAACGTATAACGTATAACGTATAACGTATAACGTATAACGTCTAACGTTTAACGTATAACGTACAACGTATAACGTATAACGTATAACGTATAACATATAACGTATAACGTATAACGTATAACATATAACGTATAACGTATAACGTATAACGTGTAACGTATAACGTATATCCTATAACGCATAACGTATAGCGTATAACGCATAACGTATAACGTATAACGTATAATGTATAACGTCTAACGTTTAACGTATAACGTACAACGTATAACGTATAACGTATAACGTATAACGTATCACGTATAACGTATAACGTATAACGTATGACGTATCACGTATAAGGTATGACCTATAACGCATTACGTATAGCGTATAACGCATAACATATAACGTATAACGTATAACGTATAACGTATTACGTATAACGTATAAAGTATAACGTATAACGTATAACGTGTAACGTATAACGTATATCCTATAACGCATAACGTATAGCGTATAACGCATAACCTATAACGTATAACGTATAACGTATAACGTATAACGTCTAACGTTTAACGTATAACGTACAACGTATTACATATTACATATAACGTATAACGTACAACGTATAACGTATAACATATAACGTCTAACGTTTAACGTATAACGTACAACGTATAACGTATAACGTATAACGTATGACGTATCACGTATAAGGTATGACCTATAACGCATTACGTATAGCGTATAACGCATAACATATAACGTTTAACGTATAACGTACAACGTATAACGTATAACGTATAGCGTATAACGTATAACGTATTACATATTACATATAACGTATAACGTACAACGTATAACGTATAACATATAACGTCTAACGTTTAACGTATAACGTACAACGTATAACGTATAACGTATAACGTATAACGTATCACGTATAACGTATAACGTATGACGTATCACGTATAAGGTATGACCTATAACGCATTACGTATAGCGTATAACGCATAACATATAACGTATAACGTATAACGTATAACGTATCACGTATAAAGTATAACGTATAACGTATAACGTGTACCGTATAACGTATATCCTATAACGCATAACGTATAGCGTATAACGCATAACGTATAACGTATAACGTATAATGTATAACGTCTAACGTTTAACGTATAACGTACAACGTATAACGTATAACGTATAACGTATAACGTATCACGTATAACGTATAACGTATAACGTATGACGTATCACGTATAAGGTATGACCTATAACGCATTACGTATAGCGTATAACGCATAACATATAACGTATAACGTATAACGTATAACGTATAACGTATAACGTATAAAGTATAACGTATAACGTATAACGTGTAACGTATAACGTATATCCTATAACGCATAACGTATAGCGTATAACGCATAACGTATAACGTATAACGTATAACGTATAACGTCTAACGTTTAACGTATAACGTACAACGTATTACATATTACATATAACGTATAACGTACAACGTATAACGTATAACATATAACGTCTAACGTTTAACGTATAACGTACAACGTATAACGTATAACGTATAACGTATAACGTATCACGTATAACGTATAACGTATAACGTATGACGTATCACGTATAAGGTATGACCTATAACGCATTACGTATAGCGTATAACGCATAACATATAACGTATAACGTATAACGTATAACGTATAACGTATAAAGTATAACGTACAACGTATAACGTGTAACGTATAACGTATATCCTATAACGCATAACGTATAGCGTATAACGCATAACGTATAACGTATAACGTATAACGTATAACGTATAACGTCTAACGTTTAACGTATAACGTACAACGTATAACGTATAACGTATGACGTATAACATATAACGTATAACGTATAACGTATAACGTATAACGTATAACGTATAAAGTATATCGTATATCGTATAACGTATAACGTATAACGTATAACGTATATCCTATAACACATAACGTATAGCGTATAACGCATAACGTATAACGTATAACGTATAACGTATAACGAATAACGTAAAACGTAAAACGTATTACATATTACGTGTAACGAGTAACGTATAACGTATAACGTATAACGTATAACGTATAACGTATAACTTATAACGTAAAACGCATTACATATTACGTATAACGAGTAACGTATAACGTATAACGTATAACGTATAACGTATAACGTATAACGTATAACGTATAACGTATAACGAATAACGTAAAACGTAAAACGTATTACATATTACGTGTAACGAGTAACGTATAACGTATAACGTATAACGTATAACGTATAACGTATAACTTATAACGTAAAACGCATTACATATTACGTATAACGCATAACATATAACGTATAACGTATAACGTATAACGTATAACGTATAACGTATAAAGTATAACGTATAACGTATAACGTGTAACGTATAACGTATATCCTATAACGCATAACGTATAGCGTATAACGCATAACGTATAACGTATAACGTATAACGTATAACGTCTAACGTTCAACGTATAACGTACAGCGTATAACGTATAACGTATGACGTATAACACATAACGTATAACGTATAACGTATAACGTATAACGTATAAAGTATATCGTATATCGTATAACGTATAACGTATAACGTATAACGTATATCCTATAACACATAACGTATAGCGTATAACGCATAACGTATAACGTATAACGTATAACGTATAACGTATAACGTATAACGTATAACGTATAACGAATAACGTAAAACGTAAAACGTATTACATATTACGTGTAACGAGTAACGTATAACGTATAACGTATAACGTATAACGTATAACTTATAACGTAAAACGCATTACATATTACGTATAACGAGTAACGTATAACGTATAACGTATAACGTATAACGTAAAACGCATAACGTATAACGAATAACGTAAAACGTAAAACGTATTTCATATTACGTGTAACGAGTAACGTATAACGTATAACGTATAACGTATAACGTATAACTTATAACGTAAAACGCATTACATATTACGTATAACGCATAACATATAACGTATAACGTATAACGTATAACGTATAACGTCTAACGTTTAACGTATAACGTACAGCGTATAACGTATAACGTATGACGTATAACACATAACGTATAACGTATAACGTATAACGTATAACGTATAAAGTATATCGTATATCGTATAACGTATAACGTATAACGTATAACGTATATCCTATAACACATAACGTATAGCGTATAACGCATAACGTATAACGTATAACGTATAACGTATAACGTATAACGTATAACGTATAACGTATAACGTGTAACGTATAACGTATATCCTATAACGCATAACGTATAGCGTATAACGCATAACGTATAACGTATAACGTATAACGTATAACGTCTAACGTTTAACGTATAACGTACAACGTATTACATATTACATATAACGTATAACGTACAACGTATAACGTATAACATATAACGTCTAACGTTTAACGTATAACGTACAACGTATAACGTATAACGTATAACGTATAACGTATCACGTATAACGTATAACGTATAACGTATGACGTATCACGTATAAGGTATGACCTATAACGCATTACGTATAGCGTATAACGCATAACATATAACGTATAACGTATAACGTATAACGTATAACGTATAAAGTATAACGTACAACGTATAACGTGTAACGTATAACGTATATCCTATAACGCATAACGTATAGCGTATAACGCATAACGTATAACGTATAACGTATAACGTATAACGTATAACGTACAACGTATAACGTATAACGTATAACGTATAACGTATCACGTATAACGTATAACGTATGACGTATCACGTATAAGGTATGACCTATAACGCATTACGTATAGCGTATAACGCATAACATATAACGTATAACGTATAACGTATAACGTATAACGTATAAAGTATAACGTATAACGTATAACGTGTAACGTATAACGTATATCCTATAACGCATAACGTATAGCGTATAACGCATAACGTATAACGTATAACGTATAATGTATAACGTCTAACGTTTAACGTATAACGTACAACGTATAACGTATAACGTATATACGTATAACGTATCACGTATAACGTATAACGTATAACGTATGACGTATCACGTATAAGGTATGACCTATAACGCATTACGTATAGCGTATAACGCATAACATATAACGTATAACGTATAACGTATAACGTATAACGTATAACGTATAAAGTATAACGTATAACGTATAACGTGTAACGTATAACGTATATCCTATAACGCATAACGTATAGCGTATAACGCATAACGTATAACGTATAACGTATAACGTATAACGTCTAACGTTTAACGTATAACGTACAACGTATTACATATTACATATAACGTATAACGTACAACGTATAACGTATAACATATAACGTCTAACGTTTAACGTATAACGTACAACGTATAACGTATAACGTATAACGTATAACGTATCACGTATAACGTATAACGTATAACGTATGACGTATCACGTATAAGGTATGACCTATAACGCATTACGTATAGCGTATAACGCATAACATATAACGTATAACGTATAACGTATAACGTATAACGTATAACGTATAAAGTATAACGTACAACGTATAACGTGTAACGTATAACGTATATCCTATAACGCATAACGTATAGCGTATAACGCATAACGTATAACGTATAACGTATAACGTATAACGTCTAACGTTTAACGTATAACGTACAGCGTATAACGTATAACGTATGACGTATAACACATAACGTATAACGTATAACGTATAACGTATAACGTATAAAGTATATCGTATATCGTATAACGTATAACGTATAACGTATAACGTATATCCTATAACACATAACGTATAGCGTATAACGCATAACGTATAACGTATAACGTATAACGTATAACGTATAACGTATAACGTATAACGTATAACGAATAACGTAAAACGTAAAACGTATTACATATTACGTGTAACGAGTAACGTATAACGTATAACGTATAACGTATAACGTATAACTTATAACGTAAAACGCATTACATATTACGTATAACGAGTAACGTATAACGTATAACGTATAACGTATAACGTATAACGCATAACGTATAACGAATAACGTAAAACGTAAAACGTATTTCATATTACGTGTAACGAGTAACGTATAACGTATAACGTATAACGTATAACGTATAACTTATAACGTAAAACGCATTACATATTACGTATAACGCATAACATATAACGTATAACGTATAACGTATAACGTATAACGTCTAACGTTTAACGTATAACGTACAGCGTATAACGTATAACGTATGACGTATAACACATAACGTATAACGTATAACGTATAACGTATAACGTATAAAGTATATCGTATATCGTATAACGTATAACGTATAACGTATAACGTATATCCTATAACACATAACGTATAGCGTATAACGCATAACGTATAACGTATAACGTATAACGTATAACGTATAACGTATAACGTATAACGTATAACGTGTAACGTATAACGTATATCCTATAACGCATAACGTATAGCGTATAACGCATAACGTATAACGTATAACGTATAACGTATAACGTCTAACGTTTAACGTATAACGTACAACGTATTACATATTACATATAACGTATAACGTACAACGTATAACGTATAACATATAACGTCTAACGTTTAACGTATAACGTACAACGTATAACGTATAACGTATAACGTATAACGTATCACGTATAACGTATAACGTATAACGTATGACGTATCACGTATAAGGTATGACCTATAACGCATTACGTATAGCGTATAACGCATAACATATAACGTATAACGTATAACGTATAACGTATAACGTATAAAGTATAACGTACAACGTATAACGTGTAACGTATAACGTATATCCTATAACGCATAACGTATAGCGTATAACGCATAACGTATAACGTATAACGTATAACGTATATACGTATAACGTATCACGTATAACGTATAACGTATAACGTATGACGTATCACGTATAAGGTATGACCTATAACGCATTACGTATAGCGTATAACGCATAACATATAACGTATAACGTATAACGTCTAACGTTTAACGTATAACGTACAACGTATTACATATTACATATAACGTATAACGTACAACGTATAACGTATAACATATAACGTCTAACGTTTAACGTATAACGTATAACGTATAACGTATAACGTATAACGTCTAACGTTTAACGTATAACGTACAACGTATTACATATTACATATAACGTATAACGTACAACGTATAACGTATAACATATAACGTCTAACGTTTAACGTATAACGTACAACGTATAACGTATAACGTATAACGTATAACGTATCACGTATAACGTATAACGTATAACGTATGACGTATCACGTATAAGGTATGACCTATAACGCATTACGTATAGCGTATAACGCATAACATATAACGTATAACGTATAACGTATAACGTATAACGTATAACGTATAAAGTATAACGTACAACGTATAACGTGTAACGTATAACGTATATCCTATAACGCATAACGTATAGCGTATAACGCATAACGTATAACGTATAACGTATAACGTATAACGTATAACGTCTAACGTTTAACGTATAACGTACAGCGTATAACGTATAACGTATGACCTATAACGCATTACGTATAGCGTATAACGCATAACATATAACGTATAACGTATAACGTATAACGTATAACGTATAAAGTATAACGTACAACGTATAACGTGTAACGTATAACGTATATCCTATAACGCATAACGTATAGCGTATAACGCATAACGTATAACGTATAACGTATAACGTATAACGTATATACGTATAACGTATCACGTATAACGTATAACGTATAACGTATGACGTATCACGTATAAGCTATGACCTATAACGCATTACGTATAGCGTATAACGCATAACATATAACGTATAACGTATAACGTCTAACGTTTAACGTATAACGTACAACGTATTACATATTACATATAACGTATAACGTACAACGTATAACGTATAACATATAACGTCTAACGTTTAACGTATAACGTATAACGTATAACGTATAACGTATAACGTCTAACGTTTAACGTATAACGTACAACGTATTACATATTACATATAACGTATAACGTACAACGTATAACGTATAACATATAACGTCTAACGTTTAACGTATAACGTACAACGTATAACGTATAACGTATAACGTATAACGTATCACGTATAACGTATAACGTATAACGTATGACGTATCACGTATAAGGTATGACCTATAACGCATTACGTATAGCGTATAACGCATAACATATAACGTATAACGTATAACGTATAACGTATAACGTATAACGTATAAAGTATAACGTACAACGTATAACGTGTAACGTATAACGTATATCCTATAACGCATAACGTATAGCGTATAACGCATAACGTATAACGTATAACGTATAACGTATAACGTATAACGTCTAACGTTTAACGTATAACGTACAGCGTATAACGTATAACGTATGACGTATAACACATAACGTATAACGTATAACGTATAACGTATAACGTATAAAGTATATCGTATATCGTATAACGTATAACGTATAACGTATAACGTATATCCTATAACACATAACGTATAGCGTATAACGCATAACGTATAACGTATAACGTATAACGTATAACGTATAACGTATAACGTATAACGTATAACGAATAACGTAAAACGTAAAACGTATTACATATTACGTGTAACGAGTAACGTATAACGTATAACGTATAACGTATAACGTATAACTTATAACGTAAAACGCATTACATATTACGTATAACGAGTAACGTATAACGTATAACGTATAACGTATAACGTATAGCGCATAACGTATAACGTATAAAGTATAACGTACAACGTATAACGTGTAACGTATAACGTATATCCTATAACGCATAACGTATAGCGTATAACGCATAACGTATAACGTATAACGTATAACGTATAACGTATAACGTACAACGTATAACGTATAACGTATAACGTATAACGTATCACGTATAACGTATAACGTATGACGCATCACGTATAAGGTATGACCTATAACGCATTACGTATAGCGTATAACGCATAACATATAACGTATAACGTATAACGTATAACGTATAACGTATAAAGTATAACGTATAACGTATAACGTGTAACGTATAACGTATATCCTATAACGCATAACGTATAGCGTATAACGCATAACGTATAACGTATAACGTATAATGTATAACGTCTAACGTTTAACGTATAACGTACAACGTATAACGTATAACGTATATACGTATAACGTATCACGTATAACGTATAACGTATAACGTATGACGTATCACGTATAAGGTATGACCTATAACGCATTACGTATAGCGTATAACGCATAACATATAACGTATAACGTATAACGTATAACGTATAACGTATAACGTATAAAGTATAACGTATAACGTATAACGTGTAACGTATAACGTATATCCTATAACGCATAACGTATAGCGTATAACGCATAACGTATAACGTATAACGTATAACGTATAACGTCTAACGTTTAACGTATAACGTACAACGTATTACATATTACATATAACGTATAACGTACAACGTATAACGTATAACATATAACGTCTAACGTTTAACGTATAACGTACAACGTATAACGTATAACGTATAACGTATAACGTATCACGTATAACGTATAACGTATAACGTATGACGTATCACGTATAAGGTATGACCTATAACGCATTACGTATAGCGTATAACGCATAACATATAACGTATAACGTATAACGTATAACGTATAACGTATAACGTATAAAGTATAACGTACAACGTATAACGTGTAACGTATAACGTATATCCTATAACGCATAACGTATAGCGTATAACGCATAACGTATAACGTATAACGTATAACGTATAACGTCTAACGTTTAACGTATAACGTACAGCGTATAACGTATAACGTATGACGTATAACACATAACGTATAACGTATAACGTATAACGTATAACGTATAAAGTATATCGTATATCGTATAACGTATAACGTATAACGTATAACGTATATCCTATAACACATAACGTATAGCGTATAACGCATAACGTATAACGTATAACGTATAACGTATAACGTATAACGTATAACGTATAACGTATAACGAATAACGTAAAACGTAAAACGTATTACATATTACGTGTAACGAGTAACGTATAACGTATAACGTATAACGTATAACGTATAACTTATAACGTAAAACGCATTACATATTACGTATAACGAGTAACGTATAACGTATAACGTATAACGTATAACGTATAACGCATAACGTATAACGAATAACGTAAAACGTAAAACGTATTTCATATTACGTGTAACGTGTAACGTATAACGTCTAACGTATAACGTATAACGTATAACTTATAACGTAAAACGCATTACATATTACGTATAACGCATAACATATAACGTATAACGTATAACGTATAACGTATAACGTCTAACGTTTAACGTATAACGTACAGCGTATAACGTATAACGTATGACGTATAACACATAACGTATAACGTATAACGTATAACGTATAACGTATAACGTATAAAGTATATCGTATATCGTATAACGTATAACGTATAACGTATAACGTATATCCTATAACACATAACGTATAGCGTATAACGCATAACGTATAACGTATAACGTATAACGTATAACGTATAACGTATAACGTATAACGTATAACGTGTAACGTATAACGTATATCCTATAACGCATAACGTATAGCGTATAACGCATAACGTATAACGTATAACGTATAACGTATAACGTCTAACGTTTAACGTATAACGTACAACGTATTACATATTACATATAACGTATAACGTACAACGTATAACGTATAACATATAACGTCTAACGTTTAACGTATAACGTACAACGTATAACGTATAACGTATAACGTATAACGTATCACGTATAACGTATAACGTATAACGTATGACGTATCACGTATAAGGTATGACCTATAACGCATTACGTATAGCGTATAACGCATAACATATAACGTATAACGTATAACGTATAACGTATAACGTATAAAGTATAACGTACAACGTATAACGTGTAACGTATAACGTATATCCTATAACGCATAACGTATAGCGTATAACGCATAACGTATAACGTATAACGTATAACGTATATACGTATAACGTATCACGTATAACGTATAACGTATAACGTATGACGTATCACGTATAAGGTATGACCTATAACGCATTACGTATAGCGTATAACGCATAACATATAACGTATAACGTATAACGTCTAACGTTTAACGTATAACGTACAACGTATTACATATTACATATAACGTATAACGTACAACGTATAACGTATAACATATAACGTCTAACGTTTAACGTATAACGTATAACGTATAACGTATAACGTATAACGTCTAACGTTTAACGTATAACGTACAACGTATTACATATTACATATAACGTATAACGTACAACGTATAACGTATAACATATAACGTCTAACGTTTAACGTATAACGTACAACGTATAACGTATAACGTATAACGTATAACGTATAACGTATCACGTATAACGTATAACGTATAACGTATGACGTATCACGTATAAGGTATGACCTATAACGCATTACGTATAGCGTATAACGCATAACATATAACGTATAACGTATAACGTATAACGTATAACGTATAACGTATAAAGTATAACGTACAACGTATAACGTGTAACGTATAACGTATATCCTATAACGCATAACGTATAGCGTATAACGCATAACGTATAACGTATAACGTATAACGTATAACGTATAACGTCTAACGTTTAACGTATAACGTACAGCGTATAACGTATAACGTATGACCTATAACGCATTACGTATAGCGTATAACGCATAACATATAACGTATAACGTATAACGTATAACGTATAACGTATAAAGTATAACGTACAACGTATAACGTGTAACGTATAACGTATATCCTATAACGCATAACGTATAGCGTATAACGCATAACGTATAACGTATAACGTATAACGTATAACGTATATACGTATAACGTATCACGTATAACGTATAACGTATAACGTATGACGTATCACGTATAAGGTATGACCTATAACGCATTACGTATAGCGTATAACGCATAACATATAACGTATAACGTATAACGTCTAACGTTTAACGTATAACGTACAACGTATTACATATTACATATAACGTATAACGTACAACGTATAACGTATAACATATAACGTCTAACGTTTAACGTATAACGTATAACGTATAACGTATAACGTATAACGTCTAACGTTTAACGTATAACGTACAACGTATTACATATTACATATAACGTATAACGTACAACGTATAACGTATAACATATAACGTCTAACGTTTAACGTATAACGTACAACGTATAACGTATAACGTATAACGTATAACGTATCACGTATAACGTATAACGTATAACGTATGACGTATCACGTATAAGGTATGACCTATAACGCATTACGTATAGCGTATAACGCATAACATATAACGTATAACGTATAACGTATAACGTATAACGTATAACGTATAAAGTATAACGTACAACGTATAACGTGTAACGTATAACGTATATCCTATAACGCATAACGTATAGCGTATAACGCATAACGTATAACGTATAACGTATAACGTATAACGTATAACGTCTAACGTTTAACGTATAACGTACAGCGTATAACGTATAACGTATGACGTATAACACATAACGTATAACGTATAACGTATAACGTATAACGTATAAAGTATATCGTATATCGTATAACGTATAACGTATAACGTATAACGTATATCCTATAACACATAACGTATAGCGTATAACGCATAACGTATAACGTATAACGTATAACGTATAACGTATAACGTATAACGTATAACGTATAACGAATAACGTAAAACGTAAAACGTATTACATATTACGTGTAACGAGTAACGTATAACGTATAACGTATAACGTATAACGTATAACTTATAACGTAAAACGCATTACATATTACGTATAACGAGTAACGTATAACGTATAACGTATAACGTATAACGTATAGCGCATAACGTATAACGAATAACGTAAAACGTAAAACGTATTTCATATTACGTGTAACGAGTAACGTATAACGTATAACGTATAACGTATAACGTATAACTTATAACGTAAAACGCATTACATATTACGTATAACGCATAACATATAACGTATAACGTATAACGTATA
>NW_027480359.1:0-17668 GCF_051014685.1 Ptiloglossa arizonensis
AGGGAAAAAATACACATACCGTTGTAATCGGGCGAGTTTCTTCTTTCAGATGCAACAAGAATTTTTGGGTTAGGTCAATCCGTTCGCGAGATATGGGAGTTTGAAGCTAAGAACTGGTAAAGAAGACAACAAATTTTTCGCACTACTGCTGCTCCAAACGCTTAACCAGAATGGCCTAGGGAAAAAATACACATACCGTTGTAATCGGGCGAGTTTCTACTTTCAGACGCAGCAGGAATTTTTGGGTTAGGTCAATCCGTTCGCGCGATATGGGAGTTTGAAGCCAAGAAATGGTTGAGAAGGCAAACAATTTTTCGCTATTCTGCTGCTTCAAACGCTTAACCAGAATGGCCTAGGGAAAAAATACACATACCGTTGTAATCGGGCGAGTTTCTTCTTTCAGATGCAACAAGAATTTTTGGGTTAGGTCAATCCGTTCGCGAGATATGGGAGTTTGAAGCTAAGAAATGGTAAAGAAGACAACAAATTTTTCGCACTACTGCTGCTCCAAACGCTTAACCAGAATGGCCTAGGGAAAAAATACACATACCGTTGTAATCGGGCGAGTTTCTACTTTCAGATGCAACAGGAATTTTTGGGTTAGGTCAATCCGTTCGCGAGATATGGTAGTTTGAAGCTAAGAAATGGTTATGAAGACAACAAATCTTTCGCAATTCTGCTGATCCAAACGCTTAACCAGAATGGCCTAGGGAAAAAATACACATACCGTTGTAATCGGGCGAGTTTCTACTTTCAGATGCAACAGGAATTTTTGGGTTAGGTCAATCCGTTCGCGAGATATGGGAGTTTGAAGCTAGGAAATGATTGAGAAGACAACAAATTTGTCGCACTTCTGCTGCTCCAAACGCTTAACCAGAATCGCCTAGGGAAAAACTACACATACCGCTGTAATCGGGCGAGTTTCTACATTCAGATGCAATAGGAATTTTTGGGTTAGGTCAATACGTTCGCGAGATATGGGACTTTCAAGCTAAGAAATGGTAAAGAAGACAACAAATTTTTCGCACTACTGCTGCTCCAATCGCTTAACCAGAGTGGCCTAAGGGAAAAATACACGTACCGTTGTAATCGGGCGAGTTTCTACTTTCAGATGCAATAGGAATTTTTGGGTTAGGTCAATCCGTTCGCGAGATATGGGACTTTCAAGCTAAGAAATGGTTGACAAGACAATAAATTTTTCGAACTTCTGCTGCTCCAATCGCTTAACCAGAGTGGCCTAAGGGAAAAATACACGTACCGTTGTAATCGGGCGAGTTTCTACTTTCAGATGCAATAGGAATTTTTGGGTTAGGTCAATCCGTTCGCGAGATATGGGAGTTTGAAGCCAAGAAATGGGTGAGAAGGCAAAAAATTTTTCGCACTTCTGCTGCTCCAAACGCTTAACCAGAATGCCCTAGGGAAAAAATACACACACCGTTGTAATCGGGCGAGTTTCTACTTTCAGATGCAAGAGGAATTTTTGGGTTAGGTCAATCCGTTCGCGAGATATGGGAGTTTGAATCCAAGAAATGGTTGAGAAGACAACAAATTTTTCGCACTTCTGCTGCTCCAAACGCTTAACTAGAATGGCCTAGGGAAAAAATACACATACCGTTGTAATCGGGCGAGTTTCTTGTTTCAGATGCAACAAGAATTTTTGGGTTAGGTCAATCCGTTCGCGAGATATGGGAGTTTGAAGCTAAGAACTGGTAAAGAAGACAACAAATTTTTCGCACTACTGCTGCTCCAAACGCTTAACCAGAATGGCCTAGGGAAAAAATACACATACCGTTGTAATCGGGCGAGTTTCTACTTTCAGACGCAGCAGGAATTTTTGGGTTAGGTCAATCCGTTCGCGCGATATGGGAGTTTGAAGCCAAGAAATGGTTGAGAAGGCAAACAATTTTTCGCTATTCTGCTGCTTCAAACGCTTAACCAGAATGGCCTAGGGAAAAAATACACATACCGTTGTAATCGGGCGAGTTTCTTCTTTCAGATGCAACAAGAACTTTTGGGTTAGGTCAATCCGTTCGCGAGATATGGGAGTTTGAAGCTAAGAAATGGTAAAGAAGACAACAAATTTTTCGCACTACTGCTGCTTCAAACGCTTAACCAGAATGGCCTAGGGAAAAAATACACATACCGTTGTAATCGGGCGAGCTTCTACTTTCAGATGCAACAGGAATTTTTGGGTTAGGTCAATCCGTTCGCGAGATCTGGTAGTTTGAAGCTAAGAAATGGTTATGAAGACAACAAATCTTTCGCACTTCTGCTGCTCCAAACGCTTAATCAGAATGGCCTAGGGAAAAAATACACATACCGTTGTAATCGGGCGAGTTTCTACTTTCAGATGCAATAGGAATTTTTGGGTTAGGTCAATCCGTTCGCGAGATATGGCAGTTTGAAGCCAAGAAATGGTTGAGAAAGCAAAAAATTTTTCGCAATTCTGCTGCTCCAAACGCTTAACCAGAACGGCCTAGGGGAAAAATACACATACCGTTGTAATCGGGCGAGTTTCTACTTTCAGATGCAACAGGAATTTTTGGGTTAGGTCAATCCGTTCGCGAGATATGGGAGTTTGAAGCTAAGAAATGGTTATGAAGACAACAAATTTTTCGCTCTTCTGCTGCTCCAAACGCTTAATCAGAATGGCCTAGGGAAAAAATACACATACCGTTGTAATCGGGCGAGTTTCTACTTTCAGACGCAGCAGGAATTTTTGGGTTAGGTCAATCCGTTCGCGCGATATGGGAGTTTGAAGCCAAGAAATGGTTGAGAAGGCAAACAATTTTTCGCTATTCTGCTGCTTCAAACGCTTAACCAGAATGGCCTAGGGAAAAAATACACATACCGTTGTAATCGGGCGAGTTTCTTCTTTCAGATGCAACAAGAACTTTTGGGTTAGGTCAATCCGTTCGCGAGATATGGGAGTTTGAAGCTAAGAAATGGTAAAGAAGACAACAAATTTTTCGCACTACTGCTGCTTCAAACGCTTAACCAGAATGGCCTAGGGAAAAAATACACATACCGTTGTAATCGGGCGAGCTTCTACTTTCAGATGCAACAGGAATTTTTGGGTTAGGTCAATCCGTTCGCGAGATCTGGTAGTTTGAAGCTAAGAAATGGTTATGAAGACAACAAATCTTTCGCACTTCTGCTGCTCCAAACGCTTAATCAGAATGGCCTAGGGAAAAAATACACATACCGTTGTAATCGGGCGAGTTTCTACTTTCAGATGCAATAGGAATTTTTGGGTTAGGTCAATCCGTTCGCGAGATATGGCAGTTTGAAGCCAAGAAATGGTTGAGAAAGCAAAAAATTTTTCGCAATTCTGCTGCTCCAAACGCTTAACCAGAACGGCCTAGGGGAAAAATACACATACCGTTGTAATCGGGCGAGTTTCTACTTTCAGATGCAACAGGAATTTTTGGGTTAGGTCAATCCGTTCGCGAGATATGGGAGTTTGAAGCTAAGAAATGGTTATGAAGACAACAAATTTTTCGCTCTTCTGCTGCTCCAAACGCTTAATCAGAATGGCCTAGGGAAAAAATACACATACCGTTGTAATCGGGCGAGTTTCTACTTTCAGATGCAATAGGAATTTTTCGGTTAGGTCAATCCGTTCGCGAGATATGGGAGTTTGAAGCCAAGAAATGGTTGAGAAGGCAAAACATTTTTCGCACTTCTGCTGCTCGAAACGCTTAACTAGAATGGCCTAGACAAAAAATACGCATACCGTTATAATCGGGCGAGTTTCTACTTTCAGACGCAGCAGGTATTTTTGGGTTTGGTCAATCCGTTCGCGAGATATGGTAGTTTGAAGCTAAGAAATGGTTATGAAGACAACAAATCTTTCGCACTTCTGCTGCTCCAAACGCTTAATCAGAATGGCCTAGGGAAAAAATACACATACCGTTGTAATCGGGCGAGTTTCTACTTTCGGATGCAATAGGAATTTTTGGGTTAGGTCAATCCGTTCGCGAGATATGGCAGTTTGAAGCCAAGAAATGGTTGAGAAAGCAAAAAATTTTTCGCAATTCTGCTGCTCCAAACGCTTAACCAGAACGGCCTAGGGGAAAAATACACATACCGTTGTAATCGGGCGAGTTTCTACTTTCAGATGCAACAGGAATTTTTGGGTTAGGTCAATCCGTTCGCGAGATATGGGAGTTTGAAGCTAAGAAATGGTTATGAAGACAACAAATTTTTCGCTCTTCTGCTGCTCCAAACGCTTAATCAGAATGGCCTAGGGAAAAAATACACATACCGTTGTAATCGGGCGAGTTTCTACTTTCAGATGCAATAGGAATTTTTCGGTTAGGTCAATCCGTTCGCGAGATATGGGAGTTTGAAGCCAAGAAATGGTTGAGAAGGCAAAACATTTTTCGCAATTCTGCTGCTCCAAACGCTTAACCAGAATGGCCTAGGGAAAAAATACGCATACCGTTATAATCGGGCGAGTTTCTACTTTCAGACGCAGCAGGTATTTTTGGGTTTGGTCAATCCGTTCGCGAGATATGGGACTTTGAAGCTAAGAAATGGTTGAGAAGACAACAAATTTTTCGCAATTCTGCTGCTCCAAACGCTTAACCAGAATGGTCTAGGGAAAAAATACACGTACCGTTGTAATCGGGCGAGTTTCTACTCTCAGACGCAACAGGAATTTTTGGGTTAGGTCAATCCGTTCGCGAGATATGGGAGTTTGAAGCCAAGAAATGGTTGAGAAGGCAAAAAATTTTTCGCAATTCTGCTGCTCCAAACGCTTAACCAGTATTGCCTAGGGAAAAAATACACATACCGTTGTAATCGGGCGAGTTTCTACATTCAGATGCAACAGGAATTTTTGGGTTAGGTCAATCCGTTCGCGAGATATGGGAGTTTGAAGCTAAGAAATGATTGAGAAGACAATAAATTTGTCGCACTTCTGCTGCTCCAAACGCTTAACCAGAATTGCCTAGGGAAAAATTACACATACCGCTGTAATCGGGCGAGTTTCTACTTTCACATGCAATAGGAATTTTTGGGTTAGGTCAATACGTTCGCGAGATATGGGACTTTCAAGCTAAGAAATGGTTGACAAGACAATAAATTTTTCGCACTTCTTCTGCTCCAATCGCTTAACCAGAGTGGCCTATGGGAAAAATACACGTACCGTTGAAATCGGGCGAGTTTCTACTTTCAGATGCAATAGGAATTTTTGGGTTAGGTCAATCCGTTCGCGAGATATGGCAGTTTGAAGCCAAGAAATGGTTGAGAAAGCAAAAAATTTTTCGCAATTCTGCTGCCCCAAACGCTTAACCAGAATGGCCTAGGGAAAAAATACACATACCGTTGTAATCGGGCGAGTTTCTACTTTCAGATGCAATAGGAATTTTTGGGTTAGGTCAATCCGTTCGCGAGATATGGCAGTTTGAAGCCAAGAAATGGTTGAGAAGGCAAAAAATTTTTCGCAATTCTGCTGCTCCAAACGCTTAACCAGAATGGCCTAGGGAAAAAATACACATACCGTTGTAATCGGGCGAGTTTCTTCTTTCAGATGCAACAAGAATTTTTGGGTTAGGTCAATCCGTTCGCGAGATATGGGAGTTTGAAGCTAAGAAATGGTAAAGAAGACAACAAATTTTTCGCACTACTGCTGCTCCAAACGCTTAACCAGATTGGCCTAGGGAAAAAATACACATACCGTTGTAATCGGGCGAGTTTCTACTTTCAGATGCAACAGGAATTTTTGGGTTAGGTCAATCCGTTCGCGAGATATGGTAGTTTGAAGCTAAGAAATGGTTATGAAGACATCAAATCTTTCGCAATTCTGCTGATCCAAACGCTTAACCAGAATGGCCTAGGGAAAAAATACACATACCGTTGTAATCGGGCGAGTTTCTACTTTCAGATGCAACAGGAATTTTTGGGTTAGGTCAATCCGTTCGCGAGATATGGGAGTTTGAAGCTAGGAAATGATTGAGAAGACAACAAATTTGTCGCACTTCTGCTGCTCCAAACGCTTAACCAGAATCGCCTAGGGAAAAACTACACATACCGCTGTAATCGGGCGAGTTTCTACTTTCAGATGCAATAGGAATTTTTGGGTTAGGTCAATACGTTCGCGAGATATGGGACTTTCAAGCTAAGAAATGGTAAAGAAGACAACAAATTTTTCGCACTACTGCTGCTCCAATCGCTTAACCAGAGTGGCCTAAGGGAAAAATACACGTACCGTTGTAATCGGGCGAGTTTCTACTTTCAGATGCAATAGGAATTTTTGGGTTAGGTCAATCCGTTCGCGAGATATGGGAGTTTGAAGCCAAGAAATGGTTGACAAGACAATAAATTTTTCGCACTTCTTCTGCTCCAATCGCTTAACCAGAGTGGCCTATGGGAAAAATACACGTACCGTTGAAATCGGGCGAGTTTCTACTTTCAGATGCAATAGGAATTTTTGGGTTAGGTCAATCCGTTCGCGAGATATGGCAGTTTGAAGCCAAGAAATGGTTGAGAAAGCAAAAAATTTTTCGCAATTCTGCTGCCCCAAACGCTTAACCAGAATGGCCTAGGGAAAAAATACACATACCGTTGTAATCGGGCGAGTTTCTACTTTCAGATGCAATAGGAATTTTTGGGTTAGGTCAATCCGTTCGCGAGATATGGCAGTTTGAAGCCAAGAAATGGTTGAGAAGGCAAAAAATTTTTCGCAATTCTGCTGCTCCAAACGCTTAACCAGAATGGCCTAGGGAAAAAATACACATACCGTTGTAATCGGGCGAGTTTCTTCTTTCAGATGCAACAAGAATTTTTGGGTTAGGTCAATCCGTTCGCGAGATATGGGAGTTTGAAGCTAAGAAATGGTAAAGAAGACAACAAATTTTTCGCACTACTGCTGCTCCAAACGCTTAACCAGATTGGCCTAGGGGAAAAAATACACATTCCGTTGTAATCGGGCGAGTTTCTACTTTCAGATGCAACAGGAATTTTTGGGTTAGGTCAATCCGTTCGCGAGATATGGTAGTTTGAAGCTAAGAAATGGTTATGAAGACAACAAATCTTTCGCAATTCTGCTGATCCAAACGCTTAACCAGAATGGCCTAGGGAAAAAATACACATACCGTTGTAATCGGGCGGGTTTCTACTTTCAGATGCAACAGGAATTTTTGGGTTAGGTCAATCCGTTCGCGAGATATGGGAGTTTGAAGCTAGGAAATGATTGAGAAGACAACAAATTTGTCGCACTTCTGCTGCTCCAAACGCTTAACCAGAATCGCCTAGTGAAAAACTACACATACCGCTGTAATCGGGCGAGTTTCTACGTTCAGATGCAATAGGAATTTTTGGGTTAGGTCAATACGTTCGCGAGATATGGGACTTTCAAGCTAAGAAATGGTAAAGAAGACAACAAATTTTTCGCACTACTGCTGCTCCAATCGCTTAACCAGAGTGGCCTATGGGAAAAATACACGTACCGTTGAAATCGGGCGAGTTTCTACTTTCAGATGCAATAGGAATTTTTGGGTTAGGTCAATCCGTTCGCGAGATATGGCAGTTTGAAGCCAAGAAATGGTTGAGAAAGCAAAAAATTTTTCGCAATTCTGCTGCCCCAAACGCTTAACCAGAATGGCCTAGGGAAAAAAATATACATACCGCTGTAATCGGGCGAGTTTCTGCTTTCAGATGCAACAGGAATTTTTGGGATAGGTCAATCCGTTCGCGAGATATGGGAGTTTGAAGCCAAGAAATGGTTGAGAAGGCAAAAAATTTTTCGCAATTCTGCTGCTCCAAACGCTTAACCAGAATTGCCTAGGGAAAAAATACACATACCCCTGTAATCGGGCGAGTGTCTACTTTCAGATGCAATAGGAATTTTTGGGTTAGGTCAATCCGTTTGCGAGATATGGGAGTTTGAAGCCAAGAAATGGTTGAGAAGGCAAAAAATTTTTCGCAATTCTGCTGCTCCAAAGGCTTAACCAGAATGGCCTACGGGAAAGAATACACATACCGCTGTAATCGGGCGAGTTTCTACTTTCAGATGCAATAGGAATTTTTGGGTTAGGTCAATCCGTTCGCGAGATATGGGAGTTTGAAGCCAAGAAATGGTTGAGAAGGCAAAAAATTTTTCGCAATTCTGCTGCTCCAAACGCTTAACCAGAATAGCCTATGGAAAAAATGCACATACCGTTGTAATCGGGCGAGTTTCTACTTTCAGATGCAACTGGAATTTTTGGGTTAGGTCAATCCGTTCGCGAGATATGGGAGTTTGAAGCCAAGAAATGGTTGAGAAGGCAAAAAATTTTTCGCAATTCTGCTGCTCCAAACGCTTAACCAGAATGGCCTAGGGAAAAAATATACATACCGCTGTAATCGGGCGAGTTTCTGCTTTCAGATGCAACAGGAATTTTTGGGTTAGGTCAATCCGTTCGCGAGATATGGGAGTTTGAAGCCAAGAAATGGTTGAGAAGGCAAAAAATTTTTCGCAATTCTGCTGCTCCAAACGCTTAACCAGAATTGCCTAGGGAAGAAATACACATACCCCTGTAATCGGGCGAGTGTCTACTTTCAGATGCAATAGGAATTTTTGGGTTAGGTCAATCCGTTCGCGAGATATGGGAGTTTGAAGCCAAGAAATGGTTGAGAAGGCAAAAAATTTTTCGCAATTCTGCTGCTCCAAAGGCTTAACCAGAATGGCCTACGGGAAAGAATACACATACCGCTGTAATCGGGCGAGTTTCTACTTTCAGATGCAATAGGAATTTTTGGGTTAGGTCAATCCGTTCGCGAGATATGGGAGTTTGAAGCCAAGAAATGGTTGAGAAGGCAAAAAATTTTTCGCAATTCTGCTGCTCCAAACGCTTAACCAGAATTGCCTAGGGAAGAAATACACATACCCCTGTAATCGGGCGAGTGTCTACTTTCAGATGCAATAGGAATTTTTGGGTTAGGTCAATCCGTTCGCGAGATATGGGAGTTTGAAGCCAAGAAATGGTTGAGAAGGCAAAAAATTTTTCGCAATTCTGCTGCTCCAAAGGCTTAACCAGAATGGCCTACGGGAAAGAATACACATACCGCTGTAATCGGGCGAGTTTCTACTTTCAGATGCAATAGGAATTTTTGGGTTAGGTCAATCCGTTCGCGAGATATGGGAGTTTGAAGCCAAGAAATGGTTGAGAAGGCAAAAAATTTTTCGCAATTCTGCTGCTCCAAACGCTTAACCAGAATTGCCTAGGGAAAAAATACACATACCCCTGTAATCGGGCGAGTGTCTACTTTCAGATGCAATAGGAATTTTTGGGTTAGGTCAATCCTTTCGCGAGATATGGGAGTTTGAAGCCAAGAAATGGTTGAGAAGGCAAAACATTTTTCGCAATTCTGCGGCTCCAAACGCTTAATCAGAATGGCCTAGGGAAAAAATATATATACCGCTGTAATCGGGCGAGTTTCTACTTTCAGATGCAACATGAATTTTTGGGTTAGGTCAATCCGTTCGCGAGATATGGGAGTTTGAAGCCAAGAAATGGTTGAGAAGGCAAAAAATTTTTCGCAATTCTGCTGCTCCAAACGCTTAACCAGAATGGCCTAAGGGAAAGAATACACATACCGCTGTAATCGGGCGAGTTTCTACTTTCAGACGCAACAGGAATTTTTGGGTTAGGTCTATCCGTTCGCGAGATATGGGAGTTTGAAGCCAAGAAGTGGTTGAGAAGGCAAAAAATTTTTCGCAATTCTGCTGCTCCAAACGCTTAACCAGAATTGCCTAGGGAAAAAATACACATACCCCTGTAATCGGGCGAGTTTCTACTTTCAGACGCAACAGGAATTTTTGGGTTAGGTCTATCCGTTCGCGAGATATGGGAGTTTGAAGCCAAGAAGTGGTTGAGAAGGCAAAAAATTTTTCGCAATTCTGCTGCTCCAAACGCTTAACCAGAATTGCCTAGGGAAAAAATACACATACCCCTGTAATCGGGCGAGTTTCTACTTTCACACGCAACAGGAATTTTTGGGTTAGGTCAATCCGTCCGCGAGATATGGGAGTTTGAAGCCAAGAAATGGTTGAGAAGGCAAAAGATTTTTCGCAATTCTGCGGCTCCAAACGCTTAATCATAATGGCCTAGGGAAAAATATATATACCGCTGTAATCGGGCGAGTTTCTACTTTCAGATGCAACAGGAATTTTTGGGTTAGGTCAATCCGTTCGCGAGATATGGGAGTTTGAAGCCAAGAAATGGTTGAGAAGGCAAAACATTTTTCGCAATTCTGCGGCTCCAAACGCTTAATCAGAATGGCCTAGGGAAAAATATATATACCGCTGTAATCGGGCGAGTTTCTACTTTCAGATGCAACAGGAATTTTTGGGTTAGGTCAATCCGTTCGCGAGATATGGAGTTTGAAGCCAAGAAATGGTTGAGAAGGCAAAAAATTTTTCGCAATTCTGCTGCTCCAAACGCTTAACCAGAATGGCCTAGGGAAAAAATATACATACCGCTGTAATCGGGCGAGTTTCTGCTTTCAGATGCAACAGGAATTTTTGGGTTAGGTCAATCCGTTCGCGAGATATGGGAGTTTGAAGCCAAGAAATGGTTGAGAAGGCAAAAAATTTTCGCAATTCTGCTGCTCCAAACGCTTAACCAGAATTGCCTAGGGAAAAAATACACATACCCCTGTAATCGTGCGAGTGTCTACTTTCAGATGCAATAGGAATTTTTGGGTTAGGTCAATCCGTTTGCGAGATATGGGAGTTTGAAGCCAAGAAATGGTTGAGAAGGCAAAAAATTTTTCGCAATTCTGCTGCTCCAAAGGCTTAACCAGAATGGCCCACGGGAAAGAATACACATACCGCTGTAATCGGGCGAGTTTCTACTTTCAGATGCAATAGGAATTTTTGGGTTAGGTCAATCCGTTCGCGAGATATGGGAGTTTGAAGCCAAGAAATGGTTGAGAAGGCAAAAAATTTTTCGCAATTCTGCTGCTCCAAACGCTTAACCAGAATTGCCTAGGGAAAAAATACACATACCCCTGTAACCGGGCGAGTGTCTACTTTCAGATGCAATAGGAATTTTTGGGTTAGGTCAATCCTTTCGCGAGATATGGGAGTTTGAAGCCAAGAAATGGTTGAGAAGGCAAAACATTTTTCGCAATTCTGCGGCTCCAAACGCTTAATCAGAATGGCCTAGGGAAAAAATATATATACCGCTGTAATCGGGCGAGTTTCTACTTTCAGATGCAACATGAATTTTTGGGTTAGGTCAATCCGTTCGCGAGATATGGGAGTTTGAAGCCAAGAAATGGTTGAGAAGGCAAAAAATTTTTCGCAATTCTGCTGCTCCAAACGCTTAACCAGAATGGCCTATGGGAAAGAATACACATACCGCTGTAATCGGGCGAGTTTCTACTTTCAGACGCAACAGGAATTTTTGGGTTAGGTCTATCCGTTCGCGAGATATGGGAGTTTGAAGCCAAGAAGTGGTTGAGAAGGCAAAAAATTTTTCGCAATTCTGCTGCTCCAAACGCTTAACCAGAATTGCCTAGGGAAAAAATACACATACCCCTGTAATCGGGCGAGTTTCTACTTTCAGATGCAACAGGAATTTTTGGGTTAGGTCAATCCGTTCGCGAGATATGGGAGTTTGAAGCCAAGAAATGGTTGAGAAGGCAAAACATTTTTCGCAATTCTGCGGCTCCAAACGCTTAATCAGAATGGCCTAGGGAAAAATATATATACCGCTGTAATCGGGCGAGTTTCTACTTTCAGATGCAACAGGAATTTTTGGGTTAGGTCAATCCGTTCGCGAGATATGGGAGTTTGAAGCCAAGAAATGGTTGAGAAGGCAAAAAATTTTTCGCAATTCTGCTGCTCCAAACGCTTAACCAGAATGGCCTAGGGAAAAAATATACATACCGCTGTAATCGGGCGAGTTTCTGCTTTCAGATGCAACAGGAATTTTTGGGTTAGGTCAATCCGTTCGCGAGATATGGGAGTTTGAAGCCAAGAAATGGTTGAGAAGGCAAAAAATTTTTCGCAATTCTGCTGCTCCAAACGCTTAACCAGAATTGCCTTGGGAAAAAATACACATACCCCTGTAATCGGGCGAGTGTCTACTTTCAGATGCAATAGGAATTTTTGGGTTAGGTCAATCCGTTCGCGAGATATGGTAGTTTGAAGCCAAGAAATGGTTGAGAAGGCAAAAAATTTTTCGCAATTCTGCTGCTCCAAACGCTTAACCAGAATGGCCTAAGGGAAAGAATACACATACCGCTGTAATCGGGCGAGTTTCTACTTTCAGGCGCAACAGGAATTTTTGGGTTAGGTCTATCCGTTCGCGAGATATGGGAGTTTGAAGCCAAGAAGTGGTTGAGAAGGCAAAAAATTTTTCGCAATTCTGCTGCTCCAAACGCTTAACCAGAATTGCCTAGGGAAAAAATACACATACCCCTGTAATCGGGCGAGTTTCTACTTTCACACGCAACAGGAATTTTTGGGTTAGGTCAATCCGTCCGCGAGATATGGGAGTTTGAAGCCAAGAAATGGTTGAGAAGGCAAAACATTTTTCGCAATTCTGCGGCTCCAAACGCTTAATCAGAATGGCCTAGGGAAAAATATATATACCGCTGTAATCGGGCGAGTTTCTACTTTCAGATGCAACAGGAATTTTTGGGTTAGGTCAATCCGTTCGCGAGATATGGGAGTTTGAAGCCAAGAAATGGTTGAGAAGGCAAAAAATTTTTCGCAATTCTGCTGCTCCAAACGCTTAACCAGAATGGCCTAGGGAAAAAATATACATACCGCTGTAATCGGGCGAGTTTCTGCTTTCAGATGCAACAGGAATTTTTGGGTTAGGTCAATCCGTTCGCGAGATATGGGAGTTTGAAGCCAAGAAATGGTTGAGAAGGCAAAAAATTTTTCGCAATTCTGCTGCTCCAAACGCTTAACCAGAATTGCCTAGGGAAAAAATACACATACCCCTGTAATCGTGCGAGTGTCTACTTTCAGATGCAATAGGAATTTTTGGGTTAGGTCAATCCGTTTGCGAGATATGGGAGTTTGAAGCCAAGAAATGGTTGAGAAGGCAAAAAATTTTTCGCAATTCTGCTGCTCCAAAGGCTTAACCAGAATGGCCCACGGGAAAGAATACACATACCGCTGTAATCGGGCGAGTTTCTACTTTCAGATGCAATAGGAATTTTTGGGTTAGGTCAATCCGTTCGCGAGATATGGGAGTTTGAAGCCAAGAAATGGTTGAGAAGGCAAAAAATTTTTCGCAATTCTGCTGCTCCAAACGCTTAACCAGAATTGCCTAGGGAAAAAATACACATACCCCTGTAACCGGGCGAGTGTCTACTTTCAGATGCAATAGGAATTTTTGGGTTAGGTCAATCCTTTCGCGAGATATGGGAGTTTGAAGCCAAGAAATGGTTGAGAAGGCAAAACATTTTTCGCAATTCTGCGGCTCCAAACGCTTGATCAGAATGGCCTAGGGAAAAAATATATATACCGCTGTAATCGGGCGAGTTTCTACTTTCAGATGCAACATGAATTTTTGGGTTAGGTCAATCCGTTCGCGAGATATGGGAGTTTGAAGCCAAGAAATGGTTGAGAAGGCAAAAAATTTTTCGCAATTCTGCTGCTCCAAACGCTTAACCAGAATGGCCTATGGGAAAGAATACACATACCGCTGTAATCGGGCGAGTTTCTACTTTCAGACGCAACAGGAATTTTTGGGTTAGGTCTATCCGTTCGCGAGATATGGGAGTTTGAAGCCAAGAAGTGGTTGAGAAGGCAAAAAATTTTTCGCAATTCTGCTGCTCCAAACGCTTAACCAGAATTGCCTAGGGAAAAAATACACATACCCCTGTAATCGGGCGAGTTTCTACTTTCAGATGCAACAGGAATTTTTGGGTTAGGTCAATCCGTTCGCGAGATATGGGAGTTTGAAGCCAAGAAATGGTTGAGAAGGCAAAACATTTTTCGCAATTCTGCGGCTCCAAACGCTTAATCAGAATGGCCTAGGGAAAAATATATATACCGCTGTAATCGGGCGAGTTTCTACTTTCAGATGCAACAGGAATTTTTGGGTTAGGTCAATCCGTTCGCGAGATATGGGAGTTTGAAGCCAAGAAATGGTTGAGAAGGCAAAAAATTTTTCGCAATTCTGCTGCTCCAAACGCTTAACCAGAATGGCCTAAGGGAAAGAATACACATACCGCTGTAATCGGGCGAGTTTCTACTTTCAGGCGCAACAGGAATTTTTGGGTTAGGTCTATCCGTTCGCGAGATATGGGAGTTTGAAGCCAAGAAGTGGTTGAGAAGGCAAAAAATTTTTCGCAATTCTGCTGCTCCAAACGCTTAACCAGAATTGCCTAGGGAAAAAATACACATACCCCTGTAATCGGGCGAGTTTCTACTTTCACACGCAACAGGAATTTTTGGGTTAGGTCAATCCGTCCGCGAGATATGGGAGTTTGAAGCCAAGAAATGGTTGAGAAGGCAAAACATTTTTCGCAATTCTGCGGCTCCAAACGCTTAATCAGAATGGCCTAGGGAAAAATATATATACCGCTGTAATCGGGCGAGTTTCTACTTTCAGATGCAACAGGAATTTTTGGGTTAGGTCAATCCGTTCGCGAGATATGGGAGTTTGAAGCCAAGAAATGGTTGAGAAGGCAAAAAATTTTTCGCAATTCTGCTGCTCCAAACGCTTAATCAGAATGGCCTAGGGAAAAAATACACATACCGTTGTAATCGGGCGAGTTTCTACTTTCAGACGCAACAGGAATTTTTGGGTTAGGTAAATCCGTTCGCGAGATATGGGAGTTTGAAGCCAAGAAGTGGTTGAGAAGGCAAAAAATTTTTCGCAATTCTGCTGCTCCAAACGCTTAACCAGAATTGCCTAGGGAAAGAATACACATACCCCTGTAATCGGGCGAGTTTCTACTTTCACACGCAACAGGAATTTTTGGGTTAGGTCAATCCGTCCGCGAGATATGGGAGTTTGAAGCCAAGAAATGGTTGAGAAGACAAAAAATTTTTCGCAATTCTGCTGCTCCAAACGCTTAACCAGAATAGCCTATGGAAAAAATGCACATACCGTTGTAATCGGGCGAGTTTCTACTTTCAGATGCAACAGGAATTTTTGGGTTAGGTCAATCCGTTCGCGAGATATGGGAGTTTGAAGCCAAGAAATGGTTGAGAAGGCAAAAAATTTTTCGCAATTCTGCTGCTCCAAACGCTTAACCAGAATGGCCTAGGGAAAAAATATACATACCGCTGTAATCGGGCGAGTTTCTGCTTTCAGATGCAACAGGAATTTTTGGGTTAGGTCAATCCGTTCGCGAGATATGGGAGTTTGAAGCCAAGAAATGGTTGAGAAGGCAAAAAATTTTTCGCAATTCTGCTGCTCCAAACGCTTAACCAGAATTGCCTAGGGAAAAAATACACATACCCCTGTAATCGGGCGAGTGTCTACTTTCAGATGGAATAGGAATTTTTGGGTTAGGTCAATCCGTTCGCGAGATATGGGAGTTTGAAGCCAAGAAATTGTTGAGAAGGCAAAAAATTTTTCGCAATTCTGCTGCTCCAAACGCTTAACCAGAATTACCTAGGGAAAAAATACACATACCCCTGTAATCGGGCGAGTGTCTACTTTCAGATGCAATAGGAATTTTTGGGTTAGGTCAATCCGTTCGCGAGATATGGGAGTTTGAAGCCAAGAAATGGTTGAGAAGGCAAAACATTTTTCGCAACTCTGCTGCTCCAAACGCTTAATCAGAATGGCCTAGGGAAAAAATACACATACCGTTGCAATCGGGCGAGTTTCTACTTTCAGACGCAACAGGAATTTTTGGGTTAGGTCAATCCGTTCGCGAGATATGGGAGTTTGAAGCCAAGAAGTGGTTGAGAAGGCAAAAAATTTTTCGCAATTCTGCTGCTCCAAACGCTTAACCAGAATGGCCTAAGGGAAAGAATACACTACCGCTGTAATCGGGCGAGTTTCTACTTTCAAATGCAATAGGAATTTTTGGGTTAGGTCAATCCGTTCGCGAGATATGGGAGTTTGAAGCCAAGAAATGGTTGAGAAGGCAAAACATTTTTCGCAATTCTGCTGTTCCAAACGCTTAACCAGAATGGCCTAGGGAAAAAATACGCATATCGTTGTAATCGGGCTAGTTTCTACTTTCAGACGCAGCAGGAACTTCTGGGTTTGGTCAATCCGTTCGCGAGATATGGGAGTTTGAAGCCAAGAAATGGTTGAGAAGGCAAAACATTTTTCAAAATTCTGCAGCTGCAAACGCTTAACCAGAATGGCCTAGGGAAAAAATACGCATACCGTTATAATCGGGCGAGTTTCTACTTTCAGACGCAGCAGGAATTTTTGGGTTTGGTCAATCCGTTCGCGAGACATGGGACTTTGAAGCTAAGAAATGGTTGAGAAGACAACAAATTTTTCGCAATTCTGCTGCTCCAAACACTTAACCAGAATGGGCTAGGGAAAAAATACACGTACCGTTGTAATCGGGCGAGTTTCTACTTTCACACGCAACAGGAATTTTTGGGTTAGGTCAATCCGTCCGCGAGATATGGGAGTTTGAAGCCAAGAAATGGTTGAGAAGACAAAAAATTTTTCGCAATTCTGCTGCTCCAAACGCTTAACCAGAATAGCCTATGGAAAAAATGCACATACCGTTGTAATCGGGCGAGTTTCTACTTTCAGATGCAACAGGAATTTTTGGGTTAGGTCAATCCGTTCGCGAGATATGGGAGTTTGAAGCCAAGAAATGGTTGAGAAGCCAAAAAATTTTTCGCAATTCTGCTGCTCCAAACGCTTAACCAGAATGGCCTAGGGAAAAAATATACATACCGCTGTAATCGGGCGAGTTTCTACTTTCAGATGCAACAGGAATTTTTGGGTTAAGTCAATCCGTTCGCGAGATATGGGAGTTTGAAGCCAAGAAATGGTTGAGAAGGCAAAAATTTTTTCGCAATTCTGCTGCTCCAAACGCTTAACCAGAATTGCCTAGGGAAAAAATACACATACCCCTGTAATCGGGCGAGTGTCTACTTTCAGATGCAATAGGAATTTTTGGGTTAGGTCAATCCGTTCGCGAGATATGGGAGTTTGAAGCCAAGAAATGGTTGAGAAGGCAAAAAATTTTTCGCAATTCTGCTGCTCCAAACGCTTAACCAGAATGGCCTAAGGGAAAGAATACACATACCGCTGTAATCGGGCGAGTTTCTACTTTCAGATGCAATAGGAATTTTTGGGTTAGTTCAATCCGTTCGCGAGATATGGGAGTTTGAAGCCAAGAAATGGTTGAGAAGGCAAAAAATTTTTCGCAATTCTGCTGCTCCAAACGCTTAACCAGAATTGCCTAGGGAAAAAATACACATACCCCTGTAATCGGGCGAGTGTCTACTTTCAGATGCAATAGGAATTTTTGGGTTAGGTCAATCCTTTCGCGAGATATGGGAGTTTGAAGCCAAGAAATGGTTGAGAAGGCAAAACATTTTTCGCAATTCTGCGGCTCCAAACGCTTAATCAGAATGGCCTAGGGAAAAAATATATATACCGCTGTAATCGGGCGAGTTTCTACTTTCAGATGCAACATGAATTTTTGGGTTAGGTCAATCCGTTCGCGAGATATGGGAGTTTGAAGCCAAGAAATGGTTTAGAAGGCAAAAAATTTTTCG
>NW_027480360.1:0-17493 GCF_051014685.1 Ptiloglossa arizonensis
CGAGCAATCAGAACTGCGAAAAATTTTGAGTTTCTCAAGCGTTTCTTATATCCAAACTAGCCATATCTCGCGCGAACGGATTGATCAATCCCGCAAACATTCTGTTGCCATCTGAAAGCAGAAGAACTGCCCGATTACAACGGTATGCGCACTTTTCCCCGGTAGGCCGTTCTAGTTATTCGTTATCGAGCATCAGGAACTGCGAAAATTTTGAGTTTCTCAAGCGTTTCTTACCTCCAAACTGCCATAATCTCGCGAACGGATGACCTATCCGCCAAAATTTCTGTTGCGTCTGAAAGTAGAACAACTCGCCCGATTACAACGGGTGGGTGTAGTTTTCCCTAGGCCGTTCTAGTTATTTCGTTTCGAGCTATCAGAACTGCGAAAATTTGAGTTTCTCAAGCGTTTCTTACCTCCAAACTGCCATATCTCGCGAACGGATTGATCAAAGTCCTGCAAATTTCTGTTGCATCTGAAAGTAGAAAACTCGCCCGATTACAACGGTATGCGTACTTTTCCCCTATGCCGTTCTAGTTACTCGTTTCGAGCATCAGAACTGCGAAAATTTTGAGTTTCTCAAGGCGTTTCTTAGTTTCCAAAACTGCCATATCTCGCGAACGGATTGACCTATCCGCAAAATTTCTGTTGCGCTGTCTGAAAGTAGAAACTCGCCCCGATTACACCGGTATGTGTGAGTTTGTCCCCTAGGCCGTTCCAGTTATTCCTATTCGAGCATCAGAACTGCCGAAAATTTGAGTTTCTCAAGCGTTTCTTACCTCCAAACTGCCATATCTCGCGGAACGGATATGATTAATCACGCAAAATTTCTGTGTGCATCTGAAAGTAGAAACTCGCCCGATTTCAACGGTATGCGTACTTCTTCCCCCTATGCCGTTCATAGGTACTCGTTTCGAGCATCAGAACTGCGAAAATTTTGAGTTTCTCAAGCGTTTCTTACCTCCCAAACTGCCATATCTCGCGAACGGGATTCATCAATCCGCAAAATTTCTGTTGCATCTGAAAGTAGAACCTCGCCCGATTACAACGGTATGCGCACTTTTCCCCTAGGCCGTTCTAGTTATTCAGTTTCGAGCATCAGAACTGCGGAAATTTTGAGTTTCTCAAGCGTTTCTTACCTCCAAACTGCATATCTCGCGAACGGATTGACCTATCCGGCAAAATTTCTGTTGCGTCTGAAAGTAGAAACTCGCCCGATTACAACGGTGGGGTGTAGGTTTTTCCCCTAGGCCGTTCTAGTTATTCGTTTCGGGCATCAGAAACTGCGCAAAATTTTGAGTTCTCAAGCGTTTCTTACCTCCAAACTGAAATATCTCGCGAACGGATTGACGCAATCCGCATAATTTCTGTTGCGTCTGAAAGTGGAAACTCGCCGATTACAACGGTAGTGTGCGTACTATTCCCCTAGGCGCGTTCTAGTTACTCGTTTCGAGCATCAGAACTGCGAAAATTTTGAGTTCTCTCAAGCGTTTTTCTTATATCCAAACTGCCATATCTCGCGGAACGGATTGATCAATCCGCAAAATTTCTGTGTGCATCTGAAAGTAGAAACACGCGGCCCGATTACAACGGTATGCGCAACTTTTCCCTAGGCCGTTCTAGTTATTCAGTTTCGAGCATCAGAACTGCGAAAATTTTGAGTTTCACAAGCCGTTTCTTACCTCCAAACTGTCCATATCTCGCGAACGGATTTGACCTATCCGCAAAATTTCTGTTGGCGTCTGAAAGATAGAAACACTCGCCCGATTACAACGGCTATGGCGTACTTTTTCCCCTATGCCGTTCTAGTTACTCGTTTCGAGCATCAGAACTGCGAAAATGTTTTGAGTTTCTCAAGCGTTTCTTTATTTCCAAACTGCCATATCTCGCGAACGGATTGACCTAGTCCGCAAAATTTCTGTTGCGTCTGAAAGTAGAAACTCGCCCGATTACAACGGTATGTGTAGTTTTCCCCTAGGCGTTCCAGTTATTCGTTTCGAGCATCAGAACTGCTCGAAAATTTTGAGTGTTTCTCAAGCGTTTCTTACATCCAAAACGGCCATATCTCGCGAACGGATAGAACAATCCGCAAAAATTTCTGTTGCATCGTGTAACGTAGGAAAACTCACCCGATTACAGGGCGGTATGCGTACTCTTCCCCTTATGCCGTTCTAGTTACTCGTTTCGAGCATCAGAACTGCGAAAATTTTGAGTTCCTCAAGCGTTTCTTTACATCCAAACTGCCATATCTCGCGACCGGATTGCCGATCCGCAAATACTTTCTGTTGCATCTGAAAGTAGAAACTCGCCGATTACAACGGTAATGCGCAATTTTCCCCTAGGCCGTCCTAGGTATTCGTGTTCGAGCATCAGAACTGCGCAAATTTTGAGTTTCTCTCAAGCGTTTCTTACTCCTCGCAAACTGAATATCTTCTGCGAACGGATTGACCAATCCGCAAAATTTCTGTTGCGTCTGGAAAGTGGAAACTCTAGCCCGATTTACAACGTTGTGCGTACTATTCCCCTAGGCCGTCTCTAGTTACTCGTCTTTCGAGCATCAGAAACTGCGAAAATTTTTGAGTTTCTCAAGCGTTTTTTATATCCAAACTGCCATATCTCGCGAACGGATTGATCAACTCCGCAAAATTTCTGTTGCATCTGAAAGTAGAAACTCGCCCGATAGTACAACGGTATGCGCACTTTTCCCCTAGCGCCGTTCTAGTTATTCGGTTTCGAGCACCAGCAACTGCGAAAATTTTGAGTTTCTCCAGCAGTTTCTTACCTCCAAACTGCCATATTCTCGCGAACGGATTGACCTATCCGCAAAATTTCTGTTGCGTCTGAAAGGTAGAACTCGCCCGATTACAACGGTATGCGCGTACTTTTCCCCTATGGCCGTTCTAGTTTACTCGTTTTCGAGCATCAGAACTGCGAAAATTTTGAGTTTCTCAAGCGTTTTCTTTATTTCCAAACTGCCATATCTCGCGAGAACGGATTGACCTATCCGCAAAATTTCTGTTGCGTCTGAAAGTAGAAAACTCGCCCGATTACAACGGTATGTGTAGTTTTCCCCTAGGCCGTTCCAGTTATTCGTTTCGAGCATCAGACCTGCGAAAAAGTTTTGAGTTTCTCAGAGCGTTTCTTACATCCCAAACGGCCCATATCTCTGCGATCGGATTGAATCAATCCGCAAAATTTCTGTTGCATCTGAAAAGTAGAAACTCACCCGATTACAACGGATATGCGTACTCTTACCCCTATGCCGTTCTAGTTACTCGTTTTCGAGCATCAGAACTGCGAAAATTTGAGGTTTCTCAAGCGTTTCTTACCTCCAAACTGCCATATCTCGCGAACGGATTGATCAATCCGCAAAAATTCTGTTGCATCTGAAAGTAGAAACTCGCCCGATTACAACGGTATGCGTAACTTTTCCCCTATGCCGTTCTAGTTACTCGTGTCGAGCATCAAGTACAACTTGGGAAAAATTTTGAGTTTATCAAGCGTGTTCGTGTATTGCCATAACTGCCATATCTCGCGAAACGGATTGACTCAATCCGCAAAAATTTCTGTGGCATCTGAAAGTAGAAACTAGCCCGATTACAACGGGTATGCGCACTTTTTCCCCTAGGCGGTTTCTAGTTATTTCGTTTCGAGCATCAGAACTGCGAAAATTTTGAGGTTTCTCGAAGCGTTTCTTACCTCCAAACTGCCATCATCTCGCGAACAGGATTGATCAATCCGCAAAAGTTTCTGTTGCATCTGAAAGTAGAAACTCGCCCCGATTACTACGGTATGCCGTACTTTTCCCCTATGCCGTTCTAGAGTTACTCGTTTCGAGCATCAGGAACTGCGAAAATTTTGAGTTTCTCAAGCGTTTTCTTATTTCCTAACTGCCATATCTCGCGAACGGATTGACCTATCCGCAAAATTTCTGTTGCGTCTGAAAGTAGAAACTCGCCCGATTACAACGGTGTATGTAGTAGTTTTCCCCTACGGCCGTTCGCAGTTATTCCTTTCGAGCATCCAGAACTGCGAAAATTTTGAGTTTCTCAAGCGCTTTCTTACCTCCAAACTACATATATCGCGAACGGATTGATTAATCCGCAAAATTTCTGTTGCATCTGAAAGTAGAAGACTCTCGCCCGATTACTACGGTATGCGTTACTTTTCCCCTATGCCGTTCAGGTTATTCGTTTTCGAGCAGTCAGAACTGCGAAAATTTTGAGTTTCTCAAGCGTTTCTTACCTCCAAACTTGCCATATCTCGCGAACGGATTGACCCTATCCGCAAATTTTCTGTTGCGTCTGAAAGTAGAAACTCGCCCGATTACAACGGTGGGTGTAGTTTTCCCCTAGGCCGTTCTAGTTATTCGTTTCGAGCATCAGAACTGCGAAAATTTTGAGTATCTCTCAAGCGTTTCTTACCTCCAAACTGCCATATC
Source organism: Ptiloglossa arizonensis (assembly GCF_051014685.1). Classification (NCBI taxonomy): domain Eukaryota; kingdom Metazoa; phylum Arthropoda; class Insecta; order Hymenoptera; family Colletidae; genus Ptiloglossa; species Ptiloglossa arizonensis. Next base: position 4,439 of record NW_027480360.1, read on the forward strand.
TCGCGAACGGATTGATCAATCCGCAAAAATTTCTGTTGCATCTGAGAAAGTAGAAAGCTCGGCCCGATTACAACGGTATGCGTACTTTTTCCGCCTATGCGTTCTAGTTACTCGTTTCGAGCATCAGATCTGCGAAAATTTGAGTTTCTCAAGCGTTTCTTATTGCCAAACTGCCATATATCTCGCGAACGGAATTGACCTATCCGCAAAATTTCTGTTGCGTCTGAAAGTAGAAACTCGCCCGATTACAACGGTATGTGTAGTTTTTCCCCTAGGCCGTTCCAGTTATTCGTTTCGAGCATCAGAAACTGCGAAAATTTTGAGTTTTCTCAAGCGTTTCTTACATCCAACGACTGCGCTCATATCTCAGCGAACGGATAGAAACAATCGCGCAAAATTTCTGTTGCATCTGAAAGTAGAAACTCACCCGATTACAGCGGTATGGCGTACTCTTCCCCTATGCCGTTCTAGTTACTCGTTTCGAGCATCAGAACTGCGAAAATTTGAGTTCCTCAAGCGTTTCTTACATCCAAACTGCCATATCTCGCGATACGGATTGCCGATCCGCAAAATTTCTGTTTGCATCTGAAAGTAGAAACTCGCCCGATTACAACGGTATGCGCAATTTTCCCCTAGGCCGTCCCTAGTTATTCGTTTCGAGCATCAGAACTGCGCAAATTTTGAGTTTCTCAAGCGTTTTCTTACCTCCAACTAAAATATCTCGCGAACTGGATTGACCAATCCGCAAAATTTCTGTTGCGTCTGAAAGTGGAAAACTCGCCCGATTACAACGGTGTGCGTACTATTCCCTAGGCCGTTCTAGTTACTCGTTTCGAGCATCAGAACTGCGAAAAATTTTGGAGTTTCTCAAGCGTTCTTTTATATCCAAACTGCCATATCTCGCGCGAACGGATTGATCAATCCGCAAAACATTTCTGTTGCATCTGAAAAGTAGAAACTCGCCCGATTACAAACGGTATGCGCACTTTTCCCCTAGGCCGTTCTAGTTATTCGTTTCGAGCATCAGAACTGCGAAAATTTTGAGTTTTCTCAGCGTTTCTTACCTCCAAACTGCCATATCTCGCGAACGGATTGGACCTATCCGCAAAACTTTCTGTTGCGTCTGAAAGTAGAAACTCGCGCCGATTACAACGGTATGCGTACTTTCCCACTATGCCCGTTCTAGTTACATCGTTTCGAGCAGTCATCAGAACTGCGAAACTTTTGGAGTTTTCTCAAGCGTTTCTTATTTCCAAACTGCCATATCTCGCGAACGGATTGACCTATCCGCAAAATTTCTGTTGCGTCTGAAAGTAGAAACTCGCCCGATTACAACGGTATGTGTAGTTTTCCCCTAGGCCGTTCCAGTTATTCGTTTTCGCAGCATCAGACCTGCGAAAATTTTGAGTTTCTCAAGCGTTTCTTACATCCAAACGGCCATATCGTCGCGAACGGATTGAACAATCCGCAAAATTTCTGTTGCATCTGAAAGTAGAAACTCACCCGATTACAACGGTATGCGTACTCTTACCCCTATGCCGTTCTAGTTACTCGTCTTACTCGAGCATCAGCAGAACTGCGAAATTTTGAGTTTCTCAAGCGTTCTTCTTACCTCCAAACTGCCATATCGCTCGCGTAACGGATTGATCAATCCGCAAAATTTCTGGTTGCATCTGAAAAGTCAGAAACTCGCCCGATTACAACGGTATGCGTACTTTTCCCCTATGCCGTTCTAGTTACTCGTTTCGAGCATCAGTACTGGGAAAATTTTGAGTTTATCAAGCGTTTCTTATTCCAAACTGCCATATCTCGCGAAGGCGATTGATGCAATCCGCACAAATTTCTGGGTGGCATCTGATAAGTAGAAAACTAGCCCGATTACAACGGTATGCGCACTTTTCCCCTAGGCGGTTCTAGTTATTCGTTTCGAGCATCAGAACTGCGAAAAATTTTGAGTTTCTCAAGCGTTTCTTACCCTCCAAACTGCCATAGTCTCGCGAACGGATTTGCATCAATCCGCAAAATTTCTGTTGCATCTGAAAAGTAGAAGACTCGCCCGATTACAACGGTATGCGTACTTGTTTCCCTCTATGCCGTGTCTAGTTACTCGTTTTCGAGCTTCAGAACTGCGAAAATGTTTGAGTTTCTCAAGCGTTTCTTATTTCCAAACTGCCATATCTCGCGAACGGATTGACCTCTCCGCAAAATTTCTGTTGCGTCTGAAAGTAGAAACTCACGCCCGATTACAACGGACGTATGTGTAGTTTTCTCCCCTAGGCCGTTCCAGTTATTCCTTTCGAGCATCAGAACTGCGAAAATTTTGAGTTTCTCAAGCGTTTCTTACCTCCAAACTACCATATATCGCGAACGGATTGGATTAATCCGCAAATTTCTGTTGCATCTGAAAGTAGAAACTCGCCCGATTACTACGGTATGCGTACTTTTCCCCTATGCCTTCAGGTTCAGGTTATTCCGTTCGCGAGCATCAGAACTGCGAAAATTTTGAGTTTCTCAAGCGTTTCTTACCTCCTAACTGGCCATTATCTCGCGAACGGATTGACCTATCCGCAAAATTTCTGTTGCGTCTGAAAGTAGAAACTCGCACCGATTACAACGGTGGGTGTAGTTTATCCCCTAGGCCGTTCTACGATTATTCGTTTCGAGCATCAGAACTGCGAAAATTTTGAGTTTCTCAAGCGTTTCTTACCTCCAAACTGCCATATCTCGCGAACGGATTGATCAATCCGCAAAATTTCTGTTGCATCTGAAAGTAGAAACTCGCCCCGATTACAACGGTATGCGTACTTTTCCCCTATGCCGTTCTAGTTACTCGTTTTCGAGCATCAGATCTGCGAAAATTTTGAGTTTCTCAAGCGTTTCTTATTTCCAAACTGCCATATATCTCGCCAACGGATTGATCAATCCGCAAAATTTCTGTGGCATCTGAAAGTAGAAAACTCGCCCGATTACAACGGTATGCGCACTTTTTCCCCTAGGCGGTTCTAGTTATTCGTTTCGAGCATCAGAACTGCGAAAATTTTGAGTTTCTCAAGCGTTTCTTACCTCCCAAACTGCCATATCTCGCGAACGGATTGATCAATCCGCAAAATTTCTGTTGCATCTGAAAGTAGAAAATCGCCCGAATTACAACGGTATGCGTACTTTTTCCCCTATGCCGTTCTAGTTACTCGTTTCGAGCATCAGAACTGCGAAAATTTTGAGTTTCTCAAGCGTTTCTTATTTCCAAACTGCATATCTCGCCGAACGGATTGACCTATCCGCAAAATTTCTGTTGCGTCTAAAAGTAGAAACTCGCCCGATTACAACGGTATGTGTAGTTTTTCCCCTAGGGGCCGTTCCAGTTATTCGTTTCGAGCATCAGAACTACGAAAATTTTGAGTTTCTCAAGCGTTTCTTACCTCCAAACTGCCATATCTCGCGAACGGATTGATCAATCCGCAAAAATTTCTGTTGCATCTGTAAGTAGAAACTCGCTCCGATTACAACGGTATGCGTACTTTTCCCCCTATGCCGTTCTAGTTACTCGTTTCGAGCATCAGAACTGCGAAAATTTTGAGTTTCTCAAGCGTTTCTTACATCCAAACTGCCATATCTGGCGAACGGAATCGACCAATCCGCAAAATTTCTGTTGACATCTGCAAGTAGAACAACTAGTCCGATTGCAACGGTATGCGTACTTTCCCCTAGGCCGTTCTAGTTATTCGTTTCGAGCATCAGAACTGCGAAAAATTTTGAGTTTCTCAAGCGTTTCTTACTTCCAAACCTGCCATATCTCGCGAACGGATCGACCAATCCGCAAAATTTCTGTTGCATGTGCAAGTAGAAACTCGCCCGATTACAACGGTAATGCGTACTCTTTCCCCCTAGGCCGTTCTAGTTATTCGTTTCGAGCATCAGAACTGCGAAGAATTTTGAGTTTCCTCAAGCGTTTCTTACCTCCAAACTGCCATATCTCGCGAACGGATTGATCAATCCGCAAAATTTCTGTTGCATCTGAAAGAGTAGAAACTCGCCCGATTACAACGGTATGCGTACTTTTCCCCTATGCCGTTCTAGTTACTCGTTTCGAGCATCAGAACTGCGAAATTTTGAGTTTATCAAGCGTTTCGTTATTTCCCAAACTGCCATATCTCGCGAACGGATCGACCAATCCGCAAAATTTCTGTTGCATGTGCAAGTAGAATCTCGCCCGATCTACAACGGTATTCGTACTTTTCCCCCTAGGCCGTTCTAGTTATTTCGTTTCGAGCATCAGAACTGCGCAAATTTTGAGTTTCTCAAGCGTTTCTTACCTCCAACCTGCCATATCTCGCGAAACGGATTGATCAATCCGCAAAATTTCTGTTGCATCTGAAAGTAGAAACACCGCCCGATTACAACGGTATGCGTAACTTTTCCCCTATGCCGTTCTAGTTACTCGTTTCGAGCATCAGAACTGCGAAAATTTTGAGTTTATCAAGCGTTTCTTATTTCCAAACTGCCATATCTCGCGAACGGAATTGATCAAATCCGCAAAATTTCTGTTGCATCTGAAAGTAGAAACTCGCCCGATTACAACGGTATGCGTACTTTTTCCCCTATGCCGTTCTAGTTACTCGTTTTCGAGCATCAAGAACTGCGAAAATTTGTGAGTTTATCAAGCGTTTCTTATTTCCCAAACTGCCAGTATCTCGCGAACGGATTGATCGCAATCCGCAAAATTTCTGTGGCATCTGAAAGAATAGAAACTCGCCCGATTACAACGGTATGCGCACTCTTTCCCCTAGGCGGTTCTAGTTATTCGTTTCGGAGCATCAGAACTGCGAAAATTTTGAGTTTCTCAAGCGGTTTCTTATTTCCAAACTGCCCATATCTCGCCAACGGATCGACCAATCCGCAAAATTTCTGTTGCATGTGACAAGTAGAATCTCGCCCGATTACAACGGTATGCGTACTTTTCCCCTAGGCCGTTCTAGTTATTTCGTTTCGAGCATCAGAACTGCGCAAATTTTGAGTTCTCTCAAGCGTTTTCTTATATCCACAACTGCCATACTTCGCGAACGGATTGATCAATCCGCAAAATTTCTGTTGCATCTGAATGTAGAAACTCGCCCGATTACAACGGTATGCGCACTTTTCCACCTAGGCCGTTCTAGTTATTCGTGTCGAGCATCAGAACAGCGAAAATGTTTGAGTTTCTCAAGCGTTTCTTACATCCAAACTGCCATATCTCTCGCGAACGGAGATTGACCAATCGCGCAAAATTTCTGTTGCATCTGAAAGTAGAAACTCGCCCGATTACAACGGTTATGCTTACTTTTCCCCCTATGCGCGTTCTAGTTACTCGTTTCGAGCATCAGAACTGCGAAAAATTTTGAGTTTCTCAAGCGTTTCTTATTTCTCCAAACTGCCATATCTCGCGAGTCGGATTGATCAATCCGCAAAATTTCTGCGGCATCTGAAAGTAGAAACTCGCCCGATTACAACGGTTATGCGTACTTTTCCCCTATGCCGTTCTAGTTATTCGTTTCGAGCATCAGAACTGCGAAAATTTTGAGTTTCTCAAAGCGTTTCTTACTTCCAAACTGCCATACCTCGCGAACGGATCGACCAATCCGCAAAATTTCTGTTGGCATGTGCAAGTAGAAACTCGCCCGATTACAACGGTATGCGTACTTTTCCCCTATGCCGTTCTAGTTACTCGTTTCGAGCATCAGAACTGCGAAAATTTTGAGTTTATCAAGCGTTTCTTATTTCCAAACTGCCAATATCTCGCGAACGGATTGATCAATCCGCAAAATTTCTGTTGCATCTGAAAAGTAGAAACTCGCCCCGATTTACAACGGTATGCGTACTTTTCCCCTATGCCGTTCTAGTTACTCGTTTCGAGCATCAGAACTGCGAAAATATTTGAGTTTATCAAGCGGTTTCTTATTTCCAAAACTGCCATATCTCGCGAACGGATTGATCAATCCGCAAACATTTCTGTGGCATCTGAGAAGTAGAAACTCGCCCGATTACAACGGTATGCGCACTTTTCCCTAGGCCGGTTCTAGTTATTCGTTGTCGAGCATCAGAAACTGCGAAAATTTTGAGTGTCTCAGCGTTTCTTATTTCCAAACTGCCATATCTCGCCAACGGATCGACCAATCCGCAAAATTTCTGTTGCATGTGCAAGTAGAAATCTCGCCCGATTACAACGGTATGCGTACTTTTTCCCCTAGGCCGTTCTAGTTATTTCGTTTCTGAGCATCAGAACTGCGCAAATTTTGAGTTTCTCAAGCGTTCTTACTATCCAAACTGCCAGTACTTCGCGAACGGATTGATCAATCCGCAAAATTTTCTGTTGCATCTGAATGTAGAAACTCGCCCGATTACAACGGTATGCGCCACTTTTCTCCCCTTAGGCCGTTGCTAGTTATTCGTGTGCGAGCATCAGAACAGCGAAAATTTTGAGTTTCTCAAGCGTTTCTTATTTCCAAACTGCCAATATCTCGCGAACGGATTGATCAATCCGCAAAATTTCTGCGGCATCTGAAAGTAGAAACTCGCCCGATTACAACGGTATGCGTACTTTTCCCCTATGCCGTTCCTAGTTACTCGTTTCGAGCTAGCAGAAGCTGCGAAATTTTGAGTTTCTCAAGCGTTTCTTACATCCAAAACTGCCATATCTGGCGAAACGGATCGACCAATCCGCAAAATTTCTGTTGCATCTGCAAGTAGAAACTAGTCCGATTGCAACGGTATGCGTACTTTCCCCCTAGGCCGATCTAGTTATTCGTTTCGAGCATCAGAACTGCGAAAATTTTGAGTTTCTCAAGCGTTTCTTACTTCCAAAACTGCCATATCTCGCGAACGGATCGACCCAATCCGCAAAATTTCTGTTGCATGTGCAAGTAGAAACTCGCCGCGATTACAACGGTATGCGTACTTTTCCCCTAGGCCGTTCTAGTTATTCGTTTCGAGCATCAGAACTGCGAAAATTTGTTGAGTTTCTCAAGCGTTTCTTACCTCCAAACTGCCACTATCTCGCGAACGGATTGATCAATCCCGCAAAATTTCTGTCTTGCATCTGAAAGTAGAGAAACTCGCCCGATTACAACGGTATGCGTACTTTTCCCCTATGCCGTTCTCAGTTACTCGTTTCGAGCATCAGAACTGCGAAATTTTGAGTTTATCAAGCGTTTCTTATTTCCAAACTGCCATATCTCGCGAAACGGATCGACCAATCCGCAAAATTTCTGTTGCATGTGCAAGTAGAATCTCGCCCGCTTACAACGGTATTCGTACTTTTCCCCTAGGCCGTTCTAGTTATTTCGTTTCGAGCCATCAGAACTGCGCAAATTTTGAGTTTCTCAAGCGTTTCTTACCTCCAAACTGCCATATCTCGCGAACGGATTGATCAATCCGCAAAATTTCTGTTGCGATCTGAAAGTAGAAACACGCCCGATTACAACGGTATGCGTACTTTTCCCCTATGCCGTTCTAGTTACTCGTTTCGAGCATCAGAAGCTGCGAAAATTTTGAGTTTATCAAGCGTTTCTTATTTCCAAACTGCACATATCTCGCGAACGGATTGATCAATCCGCAAAATTTCTGTTGCATCTGAAAGTAGAAACCTCGCCCGATTACAACGGTATGCGTACTTTTCCCCTATGCCGTTCTAGTTACTCGTTTCGAGGCATCAGAACTGCGAGAAATTTTGAGTTTATCAAGCGTTTCTTATTTCCAAACTGCCATATCTCCGCGAACGGATTGATCAATCCGCAAAATTTCTGTGGCATCTGAAAGTAGAACTCGCCCGATTACAACGGTATGCGCACTTTTTCCCCTAGGCGGTTCTAGTTATTCGTTTCTCGAGCATCGAGAACTGCGAAACAATTTTGAGTTTCTCACAGCGTTTCTTATTTCCAAACTGCCATATCTCGCCAACGGATCGACCAATCCGCAAAATTTCTGTTAGCATGTGCAAGTAGAATCTCGCCCGATTACAACGGTATGCGTACTTTTCCCCTAGGCCGTTCTAGTTATTTCGTTTCGAGCATCAGCAACTGCGCAAATTTTGAGTTTCTCAAGCGTTTCTTCATATCCAAACTGCCATACTTCGCCGAACGGATTGATCAATCCCGCAAAATTTCTGTTGCATCTGAATGTAGAAACTCGCCCGATTACAACGGTATGCGCACTTTTCCCCTAGGCCGGTTCTAGTTATTCGTGGTCGAGCATCAGAACAGCGAGAAATGTTTGAGTTTCTCAAGCGTTTCTTACATCCAAACTGCCATATCTCGGCGAACGGATTGACCAATCCGCAAATTTCTGTTGCATCTGAAAGTAGAAACTCGCCCGATTACAACGGTATGCTTACTTTTCCCCTATGCCGTTCTAGTTACTCGTTTCGAGCATCAGAACTGCGAAAATTTTGAGTTTCTCAAGCGTTTCTTATTTCCAAACTGCCATATCTCGCGAACGGATTGATCAATCCGCAAAAATTTCTGCGGCATCTGAAAGTAGAAAACTCGCCCGATTACAACGGTATGCCGTACTTTTCCCCTATGCCGTTCTAGTTATTCGTTTTCGAGCATCAGAACTGCGAAAATTTTGAGGTTTCTCAAGCGTTTCTTACTTCCAACACTGCCATATCTCGCGAACGGATCGACCCAATCCGCAAAATTTCTGTTGCATGTGCAAGTAGAAACTCGCCCGATTAGAACGGTATTCGTACTTTTCCCCTAGGCCGTTCTAGTTATTCGTTTCTCGAGCATCAGAACTGCGGAAAATTTTGAGTTTCTCAAGCGTTTCTTACCTCCAAACTGCCATAATCTCGCGAACGGATTGATCAATCCGCAAAATTTCTGTTGCATCTGAAAGTAGAAACTCGCCCGATTACAACGGTATGGTCGACTTTTCCCCTAGTGCCGTTCTAGTTACTCGTTTCGAGCATCAGAACTGCGAAAAGTTTTGAGTTTATCAAGCGTTTCTTATTTCCAAACTGCCATATCTCGCGAACGGATTGCATCCAATCCGCAAAATTTCTGTGGCATCTGAAAGTAGAAACTCGCCCGATTACAAACGGTATGCGCACTTTTCCCCTAGGCGGTTCTAGTTATTCGGTTTCGAGCATCAGAACCTGCGAAAATTCTTGAGTTTCTCAAGCGTTTTCTTATTTTCCAAACTGCCATATGCTCGCCAACGGATCGACCAATCCGCAAAACTTCTGTTGCATGTGCAAGTAGAATCTCGCCCGATTACAACGGTATGCGTACTTTTCCCCTAGGCCGTTCTAGTTATTTCGTTTCGAGCATCAGAACTGCGCAAATTTTGAGTTTCTCAAGCGTTTCTTATATCCAAACTGCCATACCTCGCGAACGGATTGATCAAGTCCGCAAAATTTCTGTTGCATCTGAAAGTAGAAACTCGCCCGATTACAACGGTATGCGCACTTTTCCCCTAGGCGGTTCTAGTTATTCGTTTCGAGCATCAGAACTGCGAAAATTTTGAGTTTCTCAAGCGTTTCTTACCTCCAAACTGCCATATCTCGCGAACGGATTGATCAATCCGCAAAATTTCTGTTGCATGTGCAAGTAGAAACTCGCCTGATTACAACGGTATGCGTACTTTTCCCCTAGGCCGTTCTAGTTATTCGTTTCGAGCATCAGAACTGCGAAAATTTTGAGTTTCTCAAGCGTTTCTTACCTCCAAACTGCCATATCTCGCGAACGGATTGATCAATCCGCAAAATTTCTGTTGCATGTGCAAGTAGAAACACGCCCGATTACAACGGTATGCGTACTTTTCCCCTATGCCGTTCTAGGTACTCGTTTCGAGCATCAGAACTGCGAAAATTTTGAGTTTATCAAGCGTTTCTTATTTCCAAACTGCCATATCTCGCGAACGGATTGATCAATCCGCAAAATTTCTGTTGCATCTGAAAGTAGAAACTCGCCCGATTACAACCGTATGCACACTTTTCCCCTAGGCCGTTCTAGTTATTCGTGTCGAGCATCAGAACTGCGAAAATTTTGAGTTTCTCAAGCGTTTCTTACATCCAAACTGCCATATCTCGCGAACGGATTGACCAATCCGCAAAATTTCTGTTGCATCTGAAAGTAGAAACTCGCCCGATTACAACGGTATGCGTACATTTCCCCTAGGCCGTTCTAGTTATTCGTTTCGAGCATCAGAACTGCGAAAATTTTGAGTTTCTCAAGCGTTTCTTACCTCCCAACTGCCATATCTCGCGAACGGATTGACCAATCCGCAAAATTTCTGTTGCGTCTGATAGTAGAAACTCGCCCGATTACAACGGTGTGCGTACTATTCCCCTAGGCCGTTCTAGTTACTCGTTTCGAGCATCAGAACTGCGAAAATTTTGAGTTTCTCAAGCGTTTCTTATATCCAAACTGCCATATCTCGCGAACGGATTGATCAATCCGCAAAATTTCTGTTGGATCTGAAAGTAGAAACTCGCCCGATTACAACGGTATGCGCACTTTTCCCCTAGGCCGTTCTAGTTATTCGTGTCGAGCATCAGAACTGCGAAAATTTTGAGTTTCTCAACCGTTTCTTATTTCCAAACTGCCATATCTCGCGAACGGATCGACCAATCCGCAAAATTGCTGTTGCATGTGCAAGTAGAATCTCGCCCGACTACAACGGTATGCGTACTTTTCCCCTAGGCCGTTCTAGTTATTCGTGTCGAGCATCAGAACTGCGAAAATTTTGAGTTTCTCAAGCGTTTCTTACATCCAAACTGCCATATCTCGCGAACGGATTGACCTATCCGCAAAATTTCTGTTGCGTCTGAAAGTAGAAACTCGCCCGATTACAACGGTGGGTGTAGTTTTCCCCTAGGCCGTTCTAGTTATTCGTTTCGAGCATCAGAACTGCGAAAATTTTGAGTTTCTCAAGCGTTTCTTACCTCCAAACTGCCATATCTCGCGAACGGATTGATCAATTCGCAAAATTTCTGCGGCATCTGAAAGTAGAAACTCGCCCGATTACAACGGTATGCGCACTTTTCCCCTAGGCCGTTCCAGTTATTCATTTCGAGCATCAGAACTGCGAAAATTTTGAGTTTCTCAAGCGTTTCTTACCTCCAAACTGCCATATCTCGCGAACGGATTGACCTATCCGCAAAATTTCTGTTGCGTCTGAAAGTAGAAACTCGCCCGATTACAACGGTGGGTGTAGTTTTCCCCTAGGCCGTTCTAGTTATTCGTTTCGAGCATCAGAACTGCGAAAATTTTGAGTTTCTCAAGCGTTTCTTATTTCCAAACTGCCATATCTCGCGAACGGATTGATCAATCCGCAAAATTTCTGCGGCATCTGAAAGCAGAAACTCGCCCGATTACAACGGTATGCGCACTTTTCCCCTAGGCCGTTCCAGTTATTCATTTCGAGCATCAGAACTGCGAAAATTTTGAGTTTCTCAAGCGTTTCTTACATCCAAACTGCCATATCTCGCGAACGGATCGACCAATCCGCAAAATTTCTGTTGCATGTGCAAGTAGAAACTCGCCCGATTACAACGGTATGCGTACTTTTCCCCTAGGCCGTTCTAGTTATTCGTGTCGAGCATCAGAACTGCGAAAATTTTGAGTTTCTCAAGCGTTTCTTACATCCAAACTGCCATATCTCGCGAACGGATTGACCAATCCGCAAAATTTCTGTTGCATCGGAAAGTAGAAACTCGCCCGATTACAACGGTATGCGTACTTTTCCCCTATGCCGTTCTAGTTACTCGTTTCGAGCATCAGAACTGCGAAAATTTTGAGTTTCTCAAGCGTTTCTTATTTCCAAACTGCCATATCTCGCGAACGGATTGATCAATCCGCAAAATTTCTGCGGCATCTGAAAGCAGAAACTCGCCCGATTACAACGGTATGCGCACTTTTCCTCTAGGCCGTTCCAGTTATTCATTTCGAGCATCAGAACTGCGAAAATTGTGAGTTTCTCAAGCGTTTCTTACATCCAAACTGCCATATCTTGCGAACGGATCGACCAATCCGCAAAATTTCTGTTGCATCTGCAAGTAGAAACTAGCCCGATTGCAACGGTATGCGTACTTTCCCCCTAGGCCGTTCTAGTTATTCGTTTCGAGCATCAGAACTGCGAAAATTTTGAGTTTCTCAAGCGTTTCTTGCTTCCAAACTGCCATATCTCGCGAACGGATCGACCCATCCGCAAAATTTCTGTTGCATATGCAAGTAGAAACTCGCCCGATTAGAACGGTGTGCGTACTATTCCCCTAGGCCGTTCTAGTTACTCGTTTCGAGCATCAGAACTGCGAAAATTTTGAGTTTATCAAGCGTTTCTTATTTCCAAACTGCCATATCTCGCGAACGGATTGATCAATCCGCAAAATTTCTGTGGCATCTGAAAGTAGAAACTCGCCCGATTACAACGGTGTGCGTACTATTCCCCTAGGCCGTTCTAGTTACTCGTTTCGAGCATCAGAACTGCGAAAATTTTGAGTTTCTCAAGCGTTTCTTATATCCAAACTGCCATATCTCGCGAACGGATTGATCAATCCGCAAAATTTCTGTTGGTTCTGAAAGTAGAAACTCGCCCGATTACAACGGTATGCGCACTTTTCCCCTAGGCCGTTCTAGTTATTCGTGTCGAGGATCAGAACTGCGAAAATTTTGAGTTTCTGAAGCGTTTCTTACATCCAAACTGCCATATCTCGCGAACGGATTGACCAATCCGCAAAATTTCTGTTGCATCTGAAAGTAGAAACTCGCCCGATTACAACGGTACGCGTACTTTTCCCCTAGGCCGTTCTAGTTATTCGTTTCGAGCATCAGAACTGCGAAAATTTTGAGTTTCTCAAGCGTTTCTTATTTCCAAACTGCCATATCTCACGAACGGATTGATCAATTCGCAAAATTTCTGCAGCGTCTGAAAGTAGAAACTCGCCCGATTACAACGGTATGCGCACTTTTCCCCTAGGCCGTTCCAGTTATTCGTTTCGAGCATCAGAACTGCGAAAATTTTGAGTTTCTCAAGCGTTTCTTATTTCCAAACTGCCATATCTCGCGAACGGATTGATCAAT